>NC_068981.1:94070699-94074820 GCF_001194135.2 Octopus bimaculoides
ACGATCTTACTTGGCTTGCCGGGTCTTCTCGCGCACAGCACATTTCCAAAGGTCTCGGTCAGTAGTCATCGCCTCGGTGAGGCCCAATGTACGAAGGTCTTGCCTCACCACCTCAGCCTACCTCTTCCACGGGTTCCCTCAACTGTTAGGGTGTGGCACTTTTTCACGCAGCTATCCTCATCCATTCTCACCACATGTCCATACCAGCGCAATCGTCTCTCTTGCACGCCACAACTGATGCTTCTAATGTTCAGATTTTCTCTCAAGATACTTACACTCTGATGGGTATTCACATTGACATTACACATCCAACGGAGCATACTGGCTTCAGTAATCTGAATGCTAAAGGGTTAAACTCTACCCATTGTCAATTAACAACATTAATATGTAAAAATTAATCAAATGATGCAGTCCTAAATGTATGAAATGCCTTACTACTAGTTTATTAGAAAATTTTAAACTTTAGACTTTCAAAATAATATAACAACCTAAATTTAATCAGTGATTCACAACACTACTTTCTAATCATGAAAAAATATATTAACAGTGTGTCCACTCTCAACCTTGCAAAATATATTTAAAAAATAAAAGGAACTCATAGACTGGCAAATAAAATTGGTTGTGCAACATACGTTTCATCATCATTAATACCACTCCTATTATACAATGAGAACAGCTATAAGTGATAGTGATTACAAGCATTATTAGTCACGTAGGAATCTGTAGCAGGTGCTGACTTAAAATAGATAGAAAAGATTCTTATTTCTAAGAGAAGATTTGAAAATAATGAAAAATTCAAGTGTTACCTATGGTCAGGTGACAAACACATGCCAATAATATGGCCATCAAGTTCGATAAGATGATCGACTTCGTCAAACTTGTGAGGGGATCCTGGTTGATTGTCTTCCACGTTTGGGAGCAACCTTACACCATCTTCAGACTCTTCCACATTTTCATAATGTACAGCTTCAAGAGAATGAATTTTTTTAATACCAATCTGATGAGGTGTGTAAGTTTTAGAACCCGTTGTAAAAATAAGGTATTTGTCATGAACTTTTGAGTTTTCCTTTGAGTCACTAGCCTTCTTAGATATTTCTTCTATATCTTTCAGTGAAGTTGTAGCAGATGAAAACCTTAAATTCTTGCGGATATTTGTATTTCTTTTGGGAATCCATACTCCAGCAGAACAGCTTCTTGGATCTCGAACACAACCAGGCATAGAACATTTATCTGAATCTTTATCGTTATTTAATTTTTCTTCAAGAGGTTTAGATTCAAATAATTCATTGTTTGTACTGCTGTTGCAGCGATTACTGTTGCTTAAAGAAGCTCCAGAACAGTCAGACATACATAAACATTCTTCAGAATCAGAAGAATTCATTACTAATGTATCAGAAATATCAGAGTCTAAATCATCAAATCTTGTGGCTTCTGTATTTTGGTAATCTTCACTAGAATCAATTGTATTTTTATCCTCAACGTCATCATTAGAAACTGCCAGCATATGATTCTGAAGTTTTCTATTTTGAATTAAATTAATACATTGAAGATTCTTGCAGCTACGTTTAGTTTGCTCACCATTTGTACATGTGGCCTTCTGTTGAGATATTTTATCAGCTCGTCTTTTATTGCAATTAGGACAATTAGAAACCCTTGTACATGATGAGACCCGTAAAGGAACAGAGTTTTTAGGATTTTTACCACTCAAATCAACATCTTTTTCACTAAAAGCTTCTGCTTGATCGTCTGTACTGTTATTTGCAGTTAAATCTTCACTAGAATGACTTTCATCCTCTGTCATACAGTTTGCAATCATAATAGCTCGAATAGAACTAGCATTTATATTTTTGAAACGGTACATCAGCATCACAACAGACTCGTGTTCAGAGTCAGTTGCTTGAAATGCCTGTAACAAGAAAACATATTACTTAGAGAATAACGGTTATAGAAAAAGATAATGATCTAATATTGCATAGGCCACATCAATTACATATATATATTCGCTTAGATGTAAATAAGAGTTTAATTACAGAGATGTCTAATCAATAAAATTAAATTTTTAGCTTCATGCAAAAATCATGACACTTGTAAAAAAAAAAACACTAACTTAAAGTAACCTAAAGTGAGTCCTACTTCACAGACAAAAAGTGGATCAGTTTATTTACAACTGTCTGCTCTTCTTATCAGCAGCTACTGAAATGAAAAATGGTCAGGTTTTTACCAAATATAAGGGAAGGAATAAAAACTAAGGTAGCCTGTTTTCTGCAACCCAGCCTGGCAAAATGATATGCACAAGAGTGATATATTTAAATTAGCCACAAGTTTTACCTTATTAAATAAATCTCCATTTTATCCAAAATAGCTTCAAAATTAGCCAGACAACCAAGTGATTTGAAAACATATTAAAATATGTTAGTCTTAACATATTTAATGCATGCAACATTGAAAAACTAACTATAAACACATATGCAGTGAGAAAAAGAAATTATATTAGTCTAGAACTAATATTTTATCATTTTAAGGCTAAACATTGTAGACATCATCTTTCAATCTTATTCTGGTTGTATCCTACTTTACATTCAAGGTGAAATTTTACTTGACAAGCAAAGTAGGGTGCAACCAAATTGTGTCATATCTAAGTCATTACAATATCAAATACAATCCACCTTTTGCATGAGATAACTGCAACAAATGAATCACAAAGTAAATATACAAGATTGTTCTTGTATTGTTCTTCAGTTTGTTTTAAAACTAATACTCTCAGAGTGGTTGGCGTTAGGAAGGGCATCCAGCTGTAGAAACTCTGCCAAATCAGATTGGAGCCTGGTGTCGCCTCCTGGTCCACCAATCCTCAGTCAAATCATCCAACCCATGCTAGCATGGAAAGCGGACGTTAAACGACGATGATGATGATGACAGTTATGTGAAAAAGATATGGCTGCTATTTCTAGCACTGGCTCAAATATGTGAAAATGTTTTTTGAGCTTGCCCAGAAAATGGAAAAATAACATTAGTCATTGACACTAACTTTTTCTTCTCACTTAAAATTGTTTCTAATGCCCCCTGCATTATACAAGTTAAACCTACCAATTGGTTTTCATGTAGTGTCTCTGAATTATATTATCTCTGAACATTTTGGAGATAAGTTACTTAGCTTTTTATTTTCCAAATCTGACAATATATCCAGTAGCATGTCAAATCAAAACCATGGATAAGATGGATTTGTACATCTAAATGTTTCATTAGTACATTTACAAGAGAGATTAGTTCAACTAGAAGTAATCCACTAACTGCCATCTCTTAGTACTTGCTCTGTTAAACTAATGGCAACATTAATCAAAACTTACTTTGTTCAGCCAGATATCACAATAGGACTGTACAGGACCAAACCAGTGCAGATGACCAGAGAGTAAATAGCTTGAATTGTACCAAGTACCAAAAACATCATAAGGTTTATTCAAAACACGACACTGTAATTGAAATTCATCTGAAAGACAGAGAAAGGGTAATATTTAATTACATGAAAAAATATGTTTTAAAACTTAAATCTAATAATATTATATTGATTTCAAGCCAAATTGGAGTACTTAACTTTAGATTTTCACGAGATATTATCAACCCTTGTACATATTTTATTGAATGGTTAAGACACCGTTTGACATAAGAGGATGCAACTTAATTTACTGTTTTACATTAAATAAGACACATACACATTACAGGCTTCTACAGTTTTTGACTAACAACTCATACACTGAAAGCTAAGCTACAGTAAGTACCTAAGCTCCCTTATTTTTACCGCATAGTTTTATGTATTCAAAATCAGAACCAGACACAATTTCACTACTCTAAATACAATTTTATAATGATGATTATGTAACAATATATGACCAGAGAAACCTTCCCTACTACCATCTTATCCAACATCATAAGTCAAACTATAGAGGTTTTCTGCATTCATTTTATGTCATTCATTTTTCCATTGCAATAATGGTTTTCATCCTCCAGCCATCCTTCAGATACAGTTAGGCTTTTATCTTTTACACATTTCAGTCATCAGACTGGCCATGCTGAGGCACTGCCTTGAAGAATTTTAGTCACACAGACACAAACACACACATATA
>NC_068981.1:94074830-94076330 GCF_001194135.2 Octopus bimaculoides
CACACACACACATATATATATATATATATATATATATATATATATATATACATACATACATGATGGGCTTCTTTCAGTTTCTGACTACCAAATCCACTCACAAGATTTTGGTTGAACCAAAACTGTAGTAGAAGACACTTGTCTAAGGTATCATGCAGTGGGACTGAACCTGGGACCATTTGGTTGGAAGGCAAACTTCTTACCACACAGCCATGCCTGCACCTTTGTGCAATAAATATAGAACATGAAATAAACATTACATATGAGAGGTGTAAACTTTCCCAGCTGACCAGTTTTAAATGTTACTATTTTCAAGTTATACTGTGTATAATTATTTGCTGAATCTAATAATCAATGAATCTCAAACTAGGGGCTGCTAAATCAAATTTGCAAACTTTCTGGAGTTACACATTCTTTCATAATTTAAAATTGCAGAATAATAATTGAAATTATAAATTAGTCATAGTGTTTATGTGCAAGTCTCTGCAATTCTGGAAACATGTGGTTGATGGTTTTTGTCTGCAGATGACATGGTAAATCAGAAGGTATATATTACAAGTTACTAGTACTTCAGCAGTTCTTGCATTATTATCTATTTAATGATTTTTTTTTTCTGTGGGCTGTAGGATTCATGTTTGTTACCATTTTTTAACCCTTTAGCATTCAGATTTCTTTATCAAATATAATGCTTATTTATTCATATTGATTTGAATTAGTCATGCATTACCTTGTAGCTTTGAGATTTCAATGACATGATTATTTTTAGAATGACATTGTAGGGTAGGTGTAAGAGGCTGGATCTGGCCAATTTGAAGATAAAACAGATACATTATTCATGTTGAATATGGCCAGTTTATATGCTAAAGGGTTAAACCAAAATGACCATCAAATTCAATCTTAAATATTTTTACTGCAAACTTTGTGAATATCAATACTAAGACATTCATCTGCAACAATTTTTAAAGTTTTGGCGGTTCAGATTTGAATTCAGGAATTTAAACTTGCATATGCTGTTTGCTGATTCACTTAAGGCATTATTAATTACAATCTAACTTTGGTTAATTTCAAATAACACATTTTTAATAACTAATAATCATTATTTAAGATTGCTTCCTTTGACACCTGATTCCAGCTTATATCCACTATGTATGAATCCTAAAATGTCTTAAAATGTAGTGATCTTCGTCTCTAAATAACAGCTTGATTGTATCAATTTTATCTTCTTCAAAAATTTTGCCCAGAACTAATGCATGCATGTGTAGATGCATGGCTAATCTTAACCAACAGAGGCTCTCTCCCTCTGTGTGTGTGTGTGTGTGTAATATATACACATACACACGCACACACTGTAAATGCAATGAACAATAAAAAAAATGCTGATTTCATACACACACACATTTGTATGCATGTGTGTGTGTGTGTGTGTATATGTGTGTATGTATATATATATATATATAGAGTTATTAATATTTCTAAGTCTCTCTTTCGTCCTAATTTTGG
>NC_068981.1:94076340-94088852 GCF_001194135.2 Octopus bimaculoides
GAGTTATTAATATTTCTAAGTCTCTCTTTCGTCCTAATTTTGGGACTACCATGTTGGCTTGGCGATAACTATTAATATATATATATATATATATAAATGATAACCAATCTGAAATAATGTAAATATCTTACACAGAGATCAAAAATGATTATTAGAATGCTATTTAAATACTTTTCATTGGAAAAAGTTGGAAGTAATTTCCACTCACTCACCAGTAAGGCTGAAAACTGCTATCTCTCCAGAAGTGCTCATTTCACCAAAGTAAACTCCAGACACCAACAAAAGTGTATTCGTTTCATTAAACTGAGAAAACTGAGTGTACTTCCAGGTCAGGTTCTTCATGTTATATTTATATCTTAAAGTTACAGGATTGGAAGAATACCACACCTAACACATACAAAACATATATATCAATGGCTTAGAGGAGCATGAGAAAAAGAAGAATTCATACTTATTATTGATGGAAATTATTACATTAATGATGATGAAGATAGGGAAACTAGTCTCAAAGTTTTAAGGAAGTCTATAAGATATGCGTCTTCAGACTACTTAGATCCATTGGGAGAGAGGTATAGGCTCAATACGACCTTGGAATAATTTGAGAATATCTATTTATAAGGATAAAATGATGAGGAAAGGAAGGTATTCTATAAACATATGAGCAGAAATTAAACTTAGAAAGCATCACCACCCTTTCTTATTTATAACTAAAAATATAAATATTCATCTATTTCATTTGAAAATCTACAGAAGCCTATGGCAATATTGTCTTAGCTATTTCCTGAGCCACATAAGCCTTCTTTACTCTATACCTAGTTTAGTGCTTCATTACTCTGAGTTCAAATAACATCAGGGTTGAGTTCAGTTCTTTAAAGTTAGCAACTAAAGTACCAATTGTATGCAGACAGATGTCTAATTAATCAATTGACTGGACATAAAACGAATTATTTTTCCTAATAAAATTGGCCAGTCATACTGTGTGACAATTTTTGTCCTTGGGCAGTAGCTGTTATTTCCTATTTGCTTACCTCTAGAAAGTATGGAAAAGGCTAATATTTCCTTCAAACTTTGCTTTTGTTACATTTATTCAAACCTCCAAAGAATCCCTCTCAGCACTTAGCTATGATGCTCAACCACTACTCCTGCTCATCATATTGTCAGGCACTAAGGCACATGCTCAAGTAGTTAAGGTCAAGCAACTGATAAGCAAATATGTGGCATTGAGCAGAATATTTGCTATAATGATATTTCTGCTACAGCAATTCAGTACTGAATCTGTCTGAAATGTAATGGAAAATAGGTCAGTTTCAAGACACTGATGTCCAGGTCACAAAAGCAAAGTTTGAAGGGAATAGTAGTCATATCCTTTGATTAGGAAAATAACACTTACTGACCAAAGACAAAAAATAAAAATTTTATTACACAGTGCAATTATCATTAGAATGAAGTGGGTGGAACAGCAGAGACAAAGGTAGTGAAACACCTTTCAGTATTTAATCATATCCCTCAACATCTAAGTTGAAGTCCCTTCAAGGTCAAAACAACTATCAGTCATGTAGTGAAGTCAACATCTCAGACTTACAAATGTGTAGACCTGTACCAATGTGAAGAAATCATTTGTAGAACTAGGTGACTCATCAAAAATGATACTAGGAATCTCATTACAGCCATTCACATAATTATCTCCATTAAATTTGCTCTATATGTTACGCATAAAGAAACAGGAACACACTTAAGATAGAGTCAAATAATATGGTCTATTGGTAGGCTTTTAGCAGTCAAAACTGATTCATTTCAGTTTTAGTGCTAATGTTCCTGAGTAGGCTGAACCAAAGTTAATGCAAGAATGTTCTGAGTTTCAGCCATATGGTTATCATTAGCTGGATCTATCTATCCAATACAACTTTTTGACAAAAAGCTTTAAATAAAAGTTGAATTTCTATTTTCACCTATTTAACATTTACAAGGTTGTTAGAAAAGGCCACACTAGTCTGATCAAAGTATAATGAGTGAGCATCCAGCCAAAAGAGATGCCTTGTTTTCAAATGGATGGCACCTGGGCACGTCTAAAAGAAGACTGAATTCCAACTGTATTCTTAAGCATCTCACACCAATGTTGGCCTGATCAAAAAATGAAATGAAAGGATAAAGAAGATACAACCATGTCAACTTGAACTGAAATGTGTTCACCCCCTCATGCACAAGAAATGATTAAGATAAGCATTACCTATACGAAATGAATGAAAATGAACAAGGAGCAAATGAAAAAAGGAAGGATGATGAAGAGTTAGTCACTTATTGAAAACTTCCTCATTCCAATACTTACCTTCACATAACCATCCTTGGAACAAGTTGAAAACATGGAACCATCATGAGAAAAGCTGACATGCAGAACTTGGTCATTGTGCTGCTTGAGAACTTCACTTTCAACAGAGGGTGTGTGGTATAAGAGACGTCTGTATTCCTCCATCCAAGACTTCTTGCCAGGAGACATGGCAACATCTCGGTTAATGTTCCACTCTGCATAGAAAAGCTTCTTCCAGAGCAATTCATCATATGCGATGCGCAACCACTTTGTGCACATTTGGGAGCAATTGAGGACGCTCTGTGCCGAAAGATAGCAGAAGATGTGAAGAAGTAAATGTTCAGGAAGTAAATCCCAATTTGGAAAAGATTCACCATCCTGAGAGGAATCCATGTCACAGGCTTGTCAAAACTATTTCATGAAGGGAAAGAGAAAAAAATGGAAAAGTTAACATCAAGTTATTATAAGAGAAAAAGTAAATAAGGATGTTTTTTTAAGCAAAAGGACCCCATTTAAAATTTTTTTGCAAGGGACAGAGTATACCTCACTTCTCAGTTGTGTGTTATTATGCTTATTGAACTGTATGTGGTTGAAGGATCCTTAAAGAATCTGGACTAAGAACATTATCAGTAAAATTTCACATAATTATATTAATACATTTATATAACAGTCAATTTCTGTCTTCATCATTATTATTACACTGTATTGTATCAGCTTCTAATGTTATATTTGTATACCCCTAGTGACAAAATGTAATATATTTGAAAATCATAGAGTGGTGGAGTAGAGTTTCTGACTAACAGTTTCCCAATATTTAGTTTTACCCTATGTTTTCAATTCTGCTAAATTGAAAGATGATATCATTTGCTTTTCATCCTTTTGGGGTTGATGAAATAAGTACCACATGCACACTGGGGTTGATGCAATCAACTAGCCCACTCTCCAAAAACTTTCAGGCCTTGTGCCTATTTTGGAAAAGATTATTATTATTATTATTATCATTACTACTGATTGATTGAGCAGTCAAGTTCAAGTAAACCCCAGCATCTCAATTGTGTAACCTTTGTTACTTTGATGCCTTTCCCCATAAATATGAATATTCCATCTCAAGGTTTCAGATTGATATAAAATTACTTATACATGGGCTAAGATCAGTGGTTCCCAAAGTGGGTTGTGCTGTCCCACCACCTGGGGGTGGTGGAAAAATCCAGGAAGGCGTTGAAGAAAAATGGAGTGATAACAAGGTGGTCAAAAGTAAGAAATGAATGGCAATACTCCCCTTCTGTTTTTCAGTGGCACATTCAGGCTTAGAAAATAGAATTTAAAAATCAATATGAAAAAAGTTGCTTGTTTTCTTAAAACAAGAACAGAGAACAAAAATAAATAAAACTCCGCAAAAGTCTACTGATGAAGCTGGTCATAAACTTTCATTGTTTCAGTTGAGCACTGATGCCAATGTAATTGACTATACCCAACTCTCTCAAAATTTCAGGCTTTGTGTCCAGTGCCGCTGGACTGGCTCCCGTGTAGGTGGCACATAAAAGACACCATTTCAAGCGTGGCCGTTGCCAGTACCGCCTGACTGGCCTTCGTGCCGGTGGCACGTAAAAGCACCCACTACACTCTCGGAGTGGTTGGCGTTAGGAAGGGCATCCAGCTGTAGAAACTCTGCCAAATCAAATTGGAGCCTGGTGTAGCCATCTGGTTCACCAGTCCTCAGTCAAATCGTCCAACCCATGCTAGGTTATGTGTTGGAAATGCTTAGCAGTATTTCTTCTGACTCTATGTTCTGTGTTCAAATTCTGCCAAAGCTGACTTTGCTTTTCATCCTTTTGGGGTTGATAAATTAAGTAGCAGTTGAGCACTGGGGGATAATTTCAGGCCTTGAGGCTATAGTAGAAGGGATTATTATTATTAGGTAGAGAGCTGGCAGAATCATTAGCATGCCAGACTTAATATGAAGCAGTGTAAGGAATGGCTTAGCCCCGGTAAACAAGATCTTCATCTGCGTAAAATGATGTTGTGCGTATGGTGGGACGGGGAAGGGATTATCCATTACGAATTGCTTGAACGGAACCAAACGGTCAATGCGGAACTCTATGTTCAACAGATGGAATGACTCAGCACGGCTATTCAAGAGAAAAGACCTAATCAGCAGCATGGAGTTCTTCTGCTACACAACAATGCCCGCCTTCATAATGCCAATATGACCAAGGAAGCCATTCAAATGCATGGCAGGGAAGTGCTGCCACACCAGCCATACTCTCCTGATTTGGCACCAACAGATTTCCACCTCTTTCAAATGCTATGTGCAGAGTTTCATTCAAGACTGATGTAGAATTGAGAGCTTGGGTGGATCAATTTTTCAAGTCAAAATCGGATGATTTCTACGCATGAGGTATTGAAAATCTTGTTGAACGTTGGGAAGTTGTAAACAACACAGGTGAATACATTATTGATTAATTAGTTGTTATTTTTTATTAAATCTTTTAAAAAATTTCAATTTAAAAAAACAGCGGGAACTTAGTTGTCAACCCAATATGTATGTGTCTCTTCTATTTTTTAATTATTATAAATCTTCCATTGAGGAGGGAGCCGGTTTCCAACAAAGATACAAGGCTCCATCTTCAGGATGTAGTTAACACAAACAAATTCACATTTGGAACTTGAGAAAAGACTTGCATATTTTTACTGTTCCACTCACAGATTGCACTTGTAATATACGAATTAGCTGGTCAATTTCTCTTTCTGAAAATACCAGTTTATCCAGATTCTCCTTTAAGTACTTACTAACAAAATCTAGTGCTCCAATTATTATTGGTATGAATATGAATTCATAATCTGGAAATAGAAGCTGGAGGTTTTGAAGCAGTTGTCCATAGATAACCTCTTTTTCTTTGATTTTCAAAGAGATATATATATCTACAGGGCAGCTGTCCTCTATGATGGTACATACTGTTGCCCCTCTGTCCCAAAGAACAATATCCGGCCTGTTATGTTTACATTTGACAGAAGTTTTGATGGGAATATTCCACCAATATTCCTTGAGTATGTATGCATGTATGTATGTATGTATGTACGTACGTACATACGTAAGTATGTGTGTATGTATCTGTGTTTACCCTCCCACCATTGCTTGACAACTGATGCTGGTGTGTTTATGTCCCTGTAACTTAGCAGTTCGGCAAAAGAGACCAATAGAATAAGTACTAGGCTTACGAAGAATAAGTCCTGGGGTTGGTTTCTTTCACTAAAACCCTTTAAGGCAGTGCTCCAGCATGGCTGCAGTCAAATGACTGAAACAAGTAAAAAGAAAAAAGAATTATAGTGTAGGCATGGCTGTGTGATAAGAAGCTTGCTTCTCAACTATACAGTTCCAGGTTCAGTCCCACTGTGTGGCACCTTGTGAATGGATTTGATAGACAGAAACTGAAAGAAGCCTGTCATATGTGTGTGTGTGATTATATATCATCAAAGTCCATTTTCCATGCTAGCATGGGTTGGATGACTTGACAGAAACTGATAAGGCCAGGGGTCACACCGAGATCCATGTCTGTTTTGCCAACCACTCCACAAAGTGTACTGGGTGCTTTTTATGTGACATCATCTCAGGTGCTTTTTAAGTGGCACCAGCACCCTCACGAATGATTTTTACATGGCACCTTGCTTTTAGGATTTCAGTTCTGTTGTGGTGGATGGATCTTCTCAAATACAACATGATGGCACCTGTGCCCAGCGTCGCCTTTCTGGCACTTGTGCCTGTGACATGTGTAAGGACTTTTGAGCGAGATCGTTGCCAGTGCCCCTGGACTGGCTCCTGTGCAGGTGGCACATAAAATATACCATTTGAGCGTGGCCGTTGCCAGTACTGCCTGACTGGCCTTCGTGCCGGTGGCACGTAAAAGCACCCACTACACTCTCAGAGTGGATGGCATTCGGAAGGGCATCCAGATGTAGAAACCCTGCCAAATCAGATTGGAGCCTGGTGTAGCCATCTGGTTTCACCAGTCCTTAGTCAAATCATCCAACCCATGCTAGCATGGAAAGTGGACGTTAAACAATGATGATGATGATACAGTACACACACACACACACATATATATATATATATGCATACAGCTACAGGCTCCAAGTTGAAATGGGCAGAATTTGAAGACTTTTTTATGTGTGGTGGGTGATTTTATATGCTTCTAGTCTGTACTTGTAATATATTTAACTTTACTTTTTTATGCCATATTTTATGTATTTATCAACATATTTTATGAGTTTCTTTCTTTAGTTTGACTACCATTGCTTTATATTATATTGCAAGAAAACAAATGATAGCAAAACAATTTAGAATAATACACAACACACTTGCACATTCTAAGATGGGGAAATTGGAAGAAAAAAAAAAAGACAGGTTTTCAAACATGTATTAATAGAAGTGAACACAATACAAACGTAGCAAGGAAAATAAATCAAAACAGTAAAAAGAATCAGTAAATTCATCTCATAAAATGCAATAATGAAAGAATTTACAGTATTATAAAACACTGCAACATTTTTAAGATGAGGAAATATGCTAAACATAATAAAAGTGTGTATAATACACACATATAAAAGAAGAATTAAAGCAGTAAAATTAATCAGTAAATTCTTATCATAAAATGTAATTTGAGACAGCTGTAGTAGTAGTGGTGGTGGTGGTGGTGGTGATGGTGATGGCAGCAGCAGCAGTAGTAGTAGTAGTAGTGGTAAATTTGAGCAGCCAGTTTATAACTGTTGTTGTAATACTAAGTTAAAACTTAAATTTATCAGCTCTCAACAATTAAACTTCAACACATAAACTTGTTTTGTTTTCATATATTTCTCAACAATGCTTCTTTAATATATCTTTTGACCTTGGCATATCTAATGTTTTGCTCCATTAATTCCATCTGGGTAAGATCTTTATTAAGATATGAAAACATGCCTGCCAACTCCTTCACAATGAACAAGTTCCTTAACTAGTCTTCTTCTTCTCTACAATTCTCCCTGCTTCTAATTCATTGAAGTCCTTGTTTGACAGTTCTTTGGGTTTGCAGTCCAATAACTCCTCTACATATTCTATTTCAACTTTCAATTAAAATTTTGGCCAATTCTGTAATGCCTCTGATTCTCATGCTATAGAACAGTAACAAATCTCTTCCTTTTTGCATTTCCCCTTGCTAAGTAGACCTGTCACCTAGCTTCTCTTCTAGCTACTGAATATAACTCTGCTGCCCCCATTCTTCCTGTTTTTCCAAGCATGTCTCTGCGCTCTTTTGGATCTATCTACTTGGCTAGTCCACCACCATTCACTCCTAGTCCATTTGGAATTTTGCATCAACCACAAATTTGGTCTGTTACCCTCATTTAATTGTTCTGAAGGAACTTTCAGTTGTCTTCTATGTTATGTTTATCTCCTTCCAGTCAAATATTTCAACAAGTGCTTCTTTAAATTTCTGATTGTTCCCTAGATCTTTAAACTTGCTGTTCACTGGAGCATTAAGCTTCCTGTTCACTGGAGTTTTCTTAAGTTTTGTGTTTACAAGAGCTTTAAGCTTTCAATATGAAATAAAATTCATTCAATGTCTATAGCTTTAGATTGGCTTTCAATGATTACTGGTCAATATTGTTAATTAATGTCTGCAATATAATGACAAACTTTTTCCATGCTATTTTGATTGTGTTGTAAACAACGATACTTACATTGCGCACTAACTATTTAGTCTGTACAGGAACTTACAGCATTGAGAACAGAAGTATAGCTAAACTATAACATAACCTTTTACTGGCATCTTAAAGTATTTAGTATAAACCAACTTCAGAAAAGAAAAGACATGATGGTCACAACCGGAAAACAAACTAGGTTTGCTCAATAAGGACTGACATGAGACAAAACAACATCAAATTTTCAATGCTATTATGCACCAGATGGATTTGCAAACTTAGATGAATTGTTGAAGCATTCCACCATTATATTTAAGTATTGTTTCCTTTTTGTTTAGAGGCCACATCATAATTTCCTAAACTATGTTAAGCTCATTCAACTTCTTCAAGGATAGCTTTCAACACTTTGGATATGATTTGCCCTTTTGACATGCAGCAAAAAGAAAAAGAAAAACGCCACTATTTGAAGCTTTGACTCACTGGTCCTAGCTTAAACTATGAAAATATTGTAGCCATCACCACCTAAAATAATGGCATCTGACTGTCTATGGTTTTAAAATAATTCCCCTCAGCATTAGAGACATGTGCCAGGACTATTAAACACAAGAAGGACCAAAGTAAAATGAAGGACTATGGCAGGTGGTGAGATGCTGAAACCAGTCAATCCATGCCAACATGAAAATGCATATAAATGATGCCAAGTTGCTAGGGAGTAAGGTATAAACATAGCTTAAATAATCCCTTCTACTACAGGCACAAGTCCTGAAATTTTGGGGGAGGGGACTAGTCGATTACATTGACCACAGTGTTTCAGTGGCACTTAATTTATTGACCTCGAAAGGATGAAAGGCAAAATTGACCTCAGTGGAATTTGTATTCAGAATGTAAAGACGTTTTTATGCTAAATAATGCCAACTTCCAATGCCAATAGGCCACCTTGTGTGCAATGTTGTATGTCCAGTATGTCCATTTGATAATTTTCTTATTACTACTTCAACAACTATAGTGCAGTCTGTCCTTTGCTAATGAGGTCAGAATAATACTGAAATAGGCCCAGAATTATCTTCTGTACTTGCCAGAATAATAAAGGGAATATTAATCATTGACTAGTATTGTCTTTCTCTCACTGCATAATTAACTCTAACACTAGCTTAACTTATTGTTCGTCATGAAAATGAAGTCTCCAAGTAAGTCTCTAAAATATGAGTAGTAAAAAAACAGCATACTGCTTAGTCAGAATTTTCTTTTAAAGTTTACTCTTTTAGTTTTTACCTTTCTCAAGGTTCACAAAATGCAAACTTTACTGGGCACTAGAGTTTATTCACCTACACCTAGTAAGCAATGCAAGAATATAGGTGAGCAAACACAGATACTAAACTTATAGAAAGTATATGCTTTATACAATTCAATCGGGTTTTTTTTCTATATTTAGCAAGTTAATACTTCATATCAGAGATTCCAAGATCACTCTACAGAAAGAAAGCAAAGTAAAAAAAAAATTACAGAAAATTTTCAATAATATTTCCTTTTTAAGAACCAAGAAAACATTGAAAAGAAACCAAATAATTAACATACTCAAATATAGTCTTTGAGAAATAACACAGAAGTTTGGGAGTCTTTATCCTTGGGGAACTTTTACAAACTGATGATCTGATTCTCATTGAATAGAATTCATCACAGAGTTACATAAAAAGGTGTCCAAACTTTGATGAATGTTTTGTATTCTCAAAAAACCAAAATATCAACAAAACAAAGACAAAAGTTTTTAATAATGGGAAATCCAAACACCATTGGGAAAGTAGTTTGGATTAATATCTAGGAGAAAAATAGGCAGACATTCATTATCCCAAGTTCAGTATAATAATGGATACATGGAACTTGTAAACTGACAGGGAACTTGGCATGGCTGTGTGAATCATCATGATCAACATTTAACATCTGTTTTCTATACTGGCATGGGTTGGACAGCTTGACAGAAACTGGCAGGGCCAGGGGCCACACCAGGTTCCATAGTCTGTTTCGGCTTGGTTTCTACAGCTGGATGCTCTTCCTAATGCTAACCACTCCACAGAGTGTACTGGGTGGTTTTTATGCATCACCATCACCAGTGTTTTTTACGTGACGCCAGTGACAAAGACAAAATAAAATGTTTCTTTCACAACATTATAGTTTAGGGTTCACTGGGGCTCAGTACATGGGCCCCTCCAATTCATCATAGTTCTCCAGGTCATAACAAAGAAATTTAAGACCAGTTGCCCTTGAAAACCACATGCAGATGACCTCATTGTTATAGTAGAACCTGCAGTTGAACTAGAAAAGAAATTCCAGGTGGGAAAGCAAAACCTGGAATCAAAAATCATTAAAGTTAACTTAACAACAACAAAAAAGAAACATTTGTTTACACCATTCAGGTAAAGGCCTTGCTCAATATGTAGAATAGATGTAGGTAGAAATTCCGTACAGTGTACTCTGTATAAGATATGAACACAAACGGTACAGCGGAATTACAGACAGGTTAACAAAGAAAGTAGGCTTTGTATGTGACATGTACTGGAGCAATAAACACTAAGTACTCAATGCAATCCTTGGCTCATTGGATCTTGTCAAACCATCCAAACAATGCCAACATGGAAGACAGAAGTTAAATCATTATTACCAAAACAAAAGGCAAACGGGTGTGTGTGTGTGTGGTGGAGGGTTATTACATTGACTTCAACATTTATTTTATCGACAGTAGAAGGATGAAAGAGTCGATCTCAGGAATCTGAACTCAGAACGTAAAGAGCATTAATTAAAGACCTCAAGGTATTTTCTCATGATTCTTACCAACCGAGGGACACTAGTAAATTATTGGTAACTTTATAATTATTTTTTCGATTCAGTGTGGAACGAAAAATAAAGTCGACTCCAACAGAGTTTGAACTCAGAATATCGAGGGACATGACCATATTACAAGGTATTTTAATATGGCACTCTAATGTTTCTACCCTTCAACACACTGATATCTTTCTATAATAGATCAGGTAGCTGGTACTGTAGCTTAAATCGAAGCCAGTAGAGTACTGGTACTTTTTAGTAAAGAAACCAATGCGTGAAGTAAACAGTAGTATCCCAGGTCGGCAAATTATTCCAGTTTTGAACTATTTATGAACTATAACGTTAATTTACCTGGCTTTGATTTCAATAAAATGATAACAATGAAAAAGGTGGTGAAAAACTCTTTTGAAAGCAAAACATTAGGTAATTATCAAAGCTCTTAATATAATTATTCATTGAAAAGTAAAAAGAAATTACACGTAAATTTTAACAGCAATATAACTAAGTTATTATTTTGCCCACAACAATTCAGTCTCTTTTAAATTATTTATATATATATATATATATATATATAAGTATATATATTACATACATTCACAATGTCTATTTCCCCACCCCACCTGCCACTACTACTGCTACCATTACATAAAGCTCAGGTAAATAACATGTGACGGAAGGAACAAAATCAATGTGAAATATTCCGATTTCTTAAACATACAAGTAAAACAGATCGCTATTATATCAAATATCAATTAATAGTTATTTTTGATGAAGTTGAATATATAAACAGAATTGAGAGTATAACTCACTAATCAATAAAATGATACACAAATACAACCGGTGTCAATTTTCTTTCAAAATGATTATTATTCGAGAAGATAAAGTACCCAATAAGAAGAACCTTACTGGAATTTTAACTAAACCGTGAGGCTGCTCCGACAAAAATACAAGGGACGTTTAAAATGATGACAACTACGAAAGCACCCAACGAATCTTGTGATGAAATGTCACAACAGGAGATAAGAAGAAATTGAACATTGCACATACCTAAATGTAGATATTTATATAACTGGCGGAAAAACAAAAACGAAAACGGTAATTTGTGAGGTAATCAAATATATTTATGCTGAAAACAAAAATAGCACATAAACGAAAAGTAGAAGCAAAAATTAACGGATGGTGGTAGTGGTGGGGGAGGTTAAGTAGTGAATAAAGTAAGACTGAAGTAGTATCAATAAAACAGTAAAAGGCGATACCAGACATGACTTATTGCATGCATATATAACAAACTGCACTGTGGTAGTCATGAGAGCTATTTAAAACACATATCTAACATGCACTTTTATTTGGTAATGCCAATATATATGTATATACTATAAAGTGTCAAAGAATTTCGAAGTACTTTTACGTCCCATTCACAAAAACTATTCCATGGGTGCAGTGAAATATAGAGTCAAGAGAACAGAACAGGTCGTAGATGTACGACTAAATTTGTTGACTTTATAAGTATATATTATTATATTACAAAATGCCCCAAAATAATATTAATAACAAACAAAGTGGATAGAACGATCTATATGTTTTAGATGATTGTCATGACTTATAACAGGATGAAATTGTTTCAGCTTCAACACTATCTCAGATCAAATTACTTGTCAAACAAGCACAACTCCAATATATATATATATATATATATATATATATATATATATATATA
>NC_068981.1:94088862-94090263 GCF_001194135.2 Octopus bimaculoides
GTATGTATGTATGTATGTATGTATGTGTGTGTATGTATGTGTGTGTGTATATAATATTATTTAATAAAACATTTATTTACACGATTGTGCAAGCATGAATAGTTTTTGTCTAGATACAAAGTTGTGTTTATATATTTTGATAACCAACTGAACATCGATTATGCTTGTTTTAAATAATTACGGACATATAATAAGTGGATCCACAGTGAATATTTGTGCTTCTAAATAACTCTTTTCTTTTTAGTTAAATGATTTATTAATTTATTATTAAAATAAAATTCTAAAAAGAGAGAAAAAAATTTTAGTATAAATATCTTTCATAATCCGTGTTATCATTCCAAGACAAATTTGAGCTACTATAATTATAAACTATAATTAATATTCTAACACCGACAATTTTGGAAATTAACTAAGACTGTATTTCGCGAAATGTGAATGCTTTATATTTTAGTATTTTGAAATAAATATAGAAATATGTGAAACCAGTGGTTGCGAGGGACTTTTTAGAAAGAATGACCAAAATGTTTTTAATTTTTACTCGTCTAGTAAGTTGCTAAATGATATTTCAGGCACTGACGTGGAAAGTTATTCGATTAATCAGAATTTCAACATGTAAAACAATCATATTATAAAGCTTACCAGGTCAGAAAAAGAGTCATAAATACAACAGAACTTCCATTGCCTGACTATCTGTATCCTACCATAAGTCGTGCCGCCATGTTTCTAACGAGAACTCTGGGAATATTTGCACCCGAAGACAACACAGCTGTTTACTAAGGAATGAGAGGAATATAAACAAATGCGAACATAAGTTATTCTCTTATTCTGTTGTTCAGCTGACACCTAATTTAGTAAAACCAAAATACACGGGTAAACATTGAGAGTTGAAGAGTAACAAAAATGAAATTTTAGATAGGTTCACAATAAAATACTTATAGCGATTGCCATACGAAATCTAATATATTCATGCATAAGTATTTATAATTACATCTTCGAGTAATTAAAAATACTGATACTTCAAGTATTTTTGTTGTAGTTTAGCATTTGTTTTTCATGCGGATGGCGTCTCTGAGTAATTAGCCTAAGTAAGTTATTTTATTTATAATGATGAATATGCTAAATTAATTTGTAATGAATTATTCGCCCTAAACGACACAAACAGTACTTGTAAAAAATCAGTTATTTACTTTTATATATATTTATAATTTCTGAAGTTGTATGAAGTTGTGAAGTTGTCAGTAATTGGAATTTGGGTCCCATAAATTAAATGATATACTGAGGCAACCACACACACACACATACACACGTATGTGTATGCATATTTATGTGTGCCCAGCAAATACATGTCTATCTCTCTCTCTCTCTCTCTCTCTCTATATATATATATATATATATATATAT
>NC_068981.1:94090410-94091105 GCF_001194135.2 Octopus bimaculoides
TCTGCTTTCCATGCTAGCATGGGTTGGACGATTTGACTGGGGACTGGCGAAGCGGATGGCTACACCAGACTCCAATCTGATCTGGCAGAGTTTCTACAGCTGGATGTCCTTCTTAACGCCAACCACTCCATAGCTCCCACGGTTACCAAGATAATCTATTATAATAATACTCTTGTGATTATGAATGAGAAACGGAAAGGTGACAGATAAATAAGGAAGGAAGGGGTGATGTCATATTTTTTTCATAGCTCCCATGGTTACCGAGATAATCTACTATAATAATACTCTTCTGTTTATGAATAAGAATGGAAGGAGTGACATGAATAAGGAAGGAAGGGGTGAGCATTTGAACTCTGCGTGAATATATGTGTGTGTATGTGAATGTGTGTAAGTGTGTGCGTGTATGTGTGTGCGTGCGTGCGTGTGTGCGTGCAGTGGAAGTGAGATGGTTCGTCTTCGTATGCTTAGTATTTGGGTTTATTTTTTGATTTGGTTGAATCTTGTTTTTTTTATTTTTTGTTGATCAATTATTTTTAGCATTTTGACAGAAAAAAGTCATTCTAAAATTGTTTCTTAACGTAAGCATGCCCAAACAAGTCAAATGCTTACACAGAGCAGGTTTTACAGCCACATCATCCAAACTGGCCAGGTGAAACCAGGCTTAGCTGCTAGTATATATATATATATATATATAT
>NC_068981.1:94091820-94095479 GCF_001194135.2 Octopus bimaculoides
ATATGGCGTAGTGGTTAAGAGCGCGGGCTACTAACCCCAAGGTTCCGAGTTCGATTCACGGCAGCGACCTGATTAATAATAATAATAATATAATAATAATAATAATAGTAACATCGATAGGAATGAGAACCCAGGTTCGAAATTTCCCCAAGACACCTGACGAAGGCTGGAGGGTATATCAGCCGAAACGTTGTGTTAACAACAAACAAGATGAGGACAAATATCCGTCAAATGTAGATAATGTAAATAATATATATATATATTTACTAAGGAGTTAAAGGGCCACATTTTTCTAATTAATTAGTAAGAGAAAGAACAAAACAGTAATCCTTTGTAGATTTTTAGAGTCTTGTTAGAGTAATGCAGTTCCATTTCAACTTCTTTTAGTGATAATTCTTTAATCAATTTCAGAGACATGTATTAGCATCAACCAGAGATTGCGTCTGGAAAGATGTAAGGGTCATAGCTGTTTTTATTGGTGAGCAGCTCTAATAATTGGTTTCACCAATTTAATAAACTATTTCTGCTGAGCTTAGCTGGAGCATATTTCACAGAAAAGTTATTTTCAACATGTCATTTTATTAGTAAATATACTACATCATCTATTTTATATAAATCTATGCAACAAACTTAGCAAACATATTCAGAAGTAGCTGAGAGAGATTCCCAAGAAAAATCATTTTTGTGACCCAAGTCTAAATGTTCCATTTTGCTCCAAAGTATGTTCCAACATTATCACTATATGGTATGTTGGAACATGCTATTATATAACTGTGAAATATGGACACTGACAAAGAAATTATCAAATGGGATAGATGGCTGTTGCACAAGGATGCTATGAATGTCTCTGATTATGAAATGGCAGCAACATATGACAAACGAATGCCTTTATAGAGGCCTGCCAAAAGTTAGCAAGAAGATGAGGCAAAGATGTCTGCAACTATTTGGTCACTGCATGTACCACCCTGAACTGGAATCGTCCAAATTAGTCCAGTGGAACCGACATCATGGTGATGTATGAAGAGAAAAACGTCATACTTATATCAACAAGTTGATTGAAGACACTGGCCTGGAATGTATCCAGGACCTCCAGATAGTGATGTTGGACCAGAAGGTGTGGCAGGTGGACTTTGTTGCTGCAACCCAGGTCGGAACCTGGCCATAATAATAATAAAAATGGAGCATTTTGGATCACACCAATAAATGGAGCATTTTGGATCAACTCAAGAATTATGTTGATAGCATTTCAATTTTCAATTTCATTGATGTATTTTATTTTATCAAGTAATTCAAGTTAGCCATGTTTGACACTTTGATCAGTTCGATTGTCCTTGTATTCATTCAAGAGGAAACAAATTTCTGTTGACAACATTCCCAACACTCCCAACTAGTTTAAGTGTTACTATTAGTGTCTTGTGACACTGAACTAATAATGCTTTATTTACATTACTTCCTTCTTAGCAGGATGCTAGTTGGTCACAGATTTAACCTTGTTGGTACTCCTTTTTAGCAGATACTTCGAGATACTTCATACTCATTGTAAGCATTAAACTAATACTGTATTCATTGTACTTTATTCCTTCTGTGTTGTTCTTTCTCATCTACTGTTTGATTTAAAAACTACTTTCAACCTTACATCAGATCATATTCATCATCATTTTAACATCCACCTTCACATCCTTGCATAGACTGAACAAATTTTTTGTTGAAGAAGTTTTTCTACAGCCTGATGCCTTTCTTGTTGTCAACCCTAATCTATTTCTTAGCAAAGTAGTGTTTCCCCATGCCCAGACATGTTTTCAAGGAATATTGGAAATGGATGATATTCATTTATAACAATTATGTCACCTCAAGACAAGGACACACACACACACACACATACATCACACACACACATATGTACACACACACACATGCATACATACATATGTGGTCTAATCAATAAGTATCCGAACTGTTGCTATAGTAATAAAGTTAAAGCACTCAGAGCGAAGCTGCTTGGCATAGGCTGACCTTGAACTTTACTGTGTATGCATACAAAGTTTTAATATTCTAGCTCTCTTCTGCTGTATACAGTAGTGCTTGGAAGGAAGGTGTGTAGTGTGTGATTGTTGCATTGACCTTGACAGAGAAAGTTAAGCAGAACTATGCTGACCAAATTTTACTCCCAAAGATGACGGAAGAGTACAATATAGTGGTGCAATACTTGCAATGGAATAATTTGAAATAAGTAGAAAATAACAAAAAAATTGGAAATTACTCATTTTGCCCCATTACTCTACAGTAATTTTAAGTGATTGACAAAATGAAAAATACAGAAAAAAGAAGAAAAGAAATTTGTTCGATTTAATGAAAACATTTGAACATCTATTCAATAACTCTAAAGCTGAAAAATATATTTTAGCTGTTGAGAGATTGATTTTATAATTAAAACTAAATTCAAAATTTAAATTTTGGAACATATTTCTTATTCTTTCATAATATAAGACTAAAGTTTTCAATGCTTCACTGAAATAATGAAATTTAGAAGTGACAACATAAGTGTGTGCATGTTTGTGTTTGTGTGTGTGTGTTGTGTGTGTGTGTGTATGTGTGTGTGTGTGTGTGTGTGAGTGTGTGTGCGTGTGTGTACCTTTAATTGCAAGTGTTCAAGCCAAGGTCATAGCTCAGTCATGCCTTGAAAGAAGGAATTTGAACTACAGACAATACCTTCTTTGTATCAATCTCTTTATGTCTACCTGTATATACATTCTCACACACACGCACACACACACACACTAACAAATACATATGTATACACATTTGTTGCTTTCTTTTTCACTGTAGCTGTCCCAAAAACAGCTACAATTCTCTTGGAAATTGTAGCTGTTTTTTGGACTAGGTAGTAGTTATTTAACTGAATAAATTGGTAAAGGAATCTATGGTTATTTATGATAAAAGAGAATTCGTTAAATTTTTTAAGCCGTCAAAATGTTTGTATATTGAAAGGGAACCTCTTCATGTAAGATTGCTGGGAGGTGGGGCCTCTCTATATAGAGTGCTCCATGCCCTTCATAGCAAGCCTCTACCTCGCAATATCGTGAGTGGCCCAGGGCAATCTTCGTTTTTGCCCCCCTATAAATCAGGCCCCTGGTATGTGGTGCATTTATGATATTGCTTCATTCTTATTTATTCCCCAAAATTTCTTTTCAACTATTTTATTTCTCTATGTACTGTAAGAGCTTAAATACTGATATTTTTATGCACAAAAATATCAGCTGTAAACACACTGAATTTGATATTTATTTATCAATTTATTTATTACCATTACTTAACTGCATGATCAGTAACTAAAATATATCAAATTTTATTGCCTTCACAGTGTTTACCATTTTACAAAATTAAGTTAGAAAATTGGGCAAAACAGAACACAACTGAAAAAATTAAAAAGAAAAAAAAAAAAAGAGAAAGAAAAAAGAGAAAAAATCCAAAACAATTCACCACCTTGGGTTGAAAAGTTGGGGGCACTGGGAAACCTCTCTAATGGCTAGTGAGGCAACCAGCACGCTTGCAGTGTTACTGCGGGTGATGGCGAGGCTGATGCGCTGGAACAGCCAAGCACCCTCACAAGCCTCGCCATTTACCACTGCAAGGCGAGCTGCCAGTCAAGACAGGAATCT
>NC_068981.1:94095569-94097910 GCF_001194135.2 Octopus bimaculoides
GCAGTTAGTGGTCCGACCCCATCAAAAGTCTCGAATGCCACAGGATGAAAAATGTAGTTGGCTGACAGATCATAGTATTTCAAGATTTTGTTCCGCTTGGCTGCAGAAGCTGTGGATCTCGCCCTGACCACAGCATCCAGAATTCCTCCTCCAATAAGCTAGAGACCGGTTGTAAGCACATCTTTGCAGTGAGATGGTGAAAGGTGCAGCCGACAGCAGTGGGGCAAAGGTCTCCATTCGGTTTTAGTGAGCCCGAATAATTTTGCACCGAAGAATAGTGGGTGGATATAAGGGAGGACGTTTGCTGAAGAGAACTAGTTCACAAATTGAGTCGAATTCTCCAAGAGCTCAAATTCGGCAGGACTAGCTAATAAGGAAATACCAATCTTGAGGTGTTGAGGCCGAAGGCCATCAATTCCTGCACCTGAACCAGCAGGGAAGGATGAAATCGCCTTTCTGATGTTATCAGAGGTGAAGACTGGTCTCAAGTATTCTGGGGGATTGGGCCAGTTTAGTTGATTATCTGGGGGTGCCAGTGGGTGCTTCTCTTTCAGACATCTAAGAGACTCACAGTCACGTAGAGCACGGGAGGATAGAGAAGAGAGGAGATACAGCCCCTTTTATGTCAAATTCACTGAATTTAGCATTGACTGTATGCTTGAGGTCTATCAGTTGGATGTTGGTAGGCACTGTGCTCGATGTCAAATTGAGGTGAGAAGTGGTTGGGGTGGACTTAAATAGCTGGAACTATTGCTTGGGAGAGGATGTAAAGGAGCCTGATTTCACATCGTGCACATGGAGAGAGATGCGAGGGAACAGAAACAGTTTCTGCTAGCTGGACACATTGTTGGATAAGCATACATTTTTCAACAAGCTGGAAAGCGTGTGAGCAAAGCTATTCCAAGCTCCCTTAGGGATCTGGTTAATGAGCTTCGACTTAGATAAACCTTGAAGGGCTGCAGCTAAGTCCTCAGTAGAGAGCTGGTTGTCAGATTGTGAGACATCTCCATGAAGCACGTCGGAGCTGAAGTGGCACTGACTGCAGGTCCAGTATGGAAGACTTTCGGCTTGAGCCTTGGCGATGCAGACATGACTCCTGTGGTAATTTTGGTGGCACAAGTGACAAACGGTAGAGGGCTAGCATTGGAACGCAATCGAAGAAGTGAGTTAGCAGAGGAGGCAGGGAAGCAGCATTAGTTCCAAAGGTAGGACTAGAACAGAGGTCAGGTGGGGCGGGGGGGTGTTAAAAGTTGTAGGAGTGGTGGGGTTTGCAGGGTTAATTCTGTTTCCATTGGTAGGACTAAAATGAAGGTCGGATGGTGGCGGGAGGGTTGTAGGAGTGGTGGGGTTGGTAGGGTTAATTCCCTTCAGAACCCGTGGTGGAGAGGGGTTAGCTTCTCTCGAACATACCGAAGTTGTTGGAGAATGAGAGGTCAGAGGTCGATCTATTGTCACATAGTCACTCCACTATGCAGGTCTCATGGTCGTTCAATGCATGCCTCAGCCACCAAGAATGGATAGGTTAAAGTGGTGGCGATCCCACCAATCAGCAGTTGCTGATGATTGGGAGAGAAAGAGCAATAAATATACAAGAATAAGTGGGTGGGGGGAGACAAAAAAGAGAGAGTGAGGAAAAGAGAAGAAAGGTGACAAAACTTTACAGAGCGCTATCAAAACAAAGTTTAAAGAGTCACACACAAACAGCATCCTCCAAAATGGCAGAAGGAATAGAGCAAAACAAGATAATGAAGATAAACGGTTGAATAGTTCAGTTCAAGATCAAAAGCGTTGAAATGCAAAAAGAAAAAACAAAACAAGACAAAGCGAAACAGTGCAGATCATTAGTATTTTTGTAATAAATGTTATGGTGACTCTTGTGTGAAATAGTGTGATTTCTTTTTACTTTGTGTGTGGTGTGCACCTACCTGCAGATTTGTGTGAATATTGTTGTTTGTGCAATTGGTGGTGCACCTCCTGTGTTCACTGGGGGATGTATTGATTTAGATTTTTTCCTCTTTCTTTTTTTTCTTTCTTTTTCCTTTACCCTGAGTTTTTCTGACCTTTTCCCTTTTTTCTCCCTTTCCATTCATGACTGCACGTAAACGGTTGTTTATTTTTTTAATTCGGTCACAAAACCCACCTCAAATTATAACAGAGATTATAACAATGAGAAAGTAGGTTTCACTTTACAAAATACCAGGTTACAGCAAGATTATTTTCAGGAAGTGAAATTCTGTAATATGGAAGGGTTATGTAAGTATACACACACAAATAAACCGATATATATATATCAGAATAAAAAGTTATTGATAAGAGAGAATCAATCTGGGCAAAGTACTTC
>NC_068981.1:94097920-94098999 GCF_001194135.2 Octopus bimaculoides
CGGGCCGACCAAAGCCTTGTGAGTGGATATGGTAGACAGAAACTGAAAAAAGCCCGTCGTATATATGTATATATATATATATATATATATATTGTTGTTATTTTCATTGAAATCAGAGGTATTTGAAATTTGACAGGGGTTGTTTCCCCTACCCCCTTTAAGCATCCTAATTGCAATGGAAAGTAAATTTTATGTAGCTTATCGTCCTGTAAAATTTTACATGAGAACACTTACTTTGTTTTTATGTATCTTCTATTCCTTTTTGTCCTATAGATGTACAGGCACACAGACACACAGGCGTTGAGCTTTATTATATAGATATATAAACATGTGCTATATCCAAGAGTTACAGAATGCAGTAGATACAATCTGGGCTACATATGTTTCATAGTGAGCAGAACTTCAGAAGTGGTAAACATCCAAGTGAAGTGTATACTACAGGCTACTCTTCAGACCAAAGGTATCTTGATTAAATGAAGTTTACTTTGTTGTCAGGAGAATTCTAATTGAACCCTCCATGTGTTAACATGGGCCTCCTAACGACAAAGTAAACTTCATTTAATCAAGATACCCTTGGCCTGAAGAGTAGCCTGTTGTATACACTTCACTTGGATATTTACCACTTCTGAGGTTCCACTCACAAAGAAACATATGTAGATCAGATTTTATCTGCTCCAATCCATAACTCTTGGATATTTATTTGCAGGCCTGGCAACCCTAGCTGCTAACTGTGGAATAGTAAATAGTATTTTTCAGTTTATCATATTTCAATACAGGAAAAAAAAATCCATAACCTTCCGCCCCAATGAACCATTATTGTTCCTGAGAGTTGTTTTTTTTATATTTTCTATGGATTACTTGAAGTTCACTTTCTGTGGACCTAGGAGTGACTGTGTGGTAAGTAGCTTGCTTACCAACCACATGGTTCTGGGTTCAGTCCCACTGCGTGGCACTTTGGGCAAGTGTCTTCTACTATAGCCTCGGGCCGACCAAAGCCTTGTGAGTGGATTTGGTAGACAGAAACTGAAAGAAGCCCGTCGTATATATATGTATATATATATGTGTGTGTGTGTGTGTGT
>NC_068981.1:94099896-94102614 GCF_001194135.2 Octopus bimaculoides
TATATATATATATATATATATATATATATATATATATATATATATGGATCTAGTTTTTTTCATTCACAAAATATACATTTTGTATAAGACAGCAAAAAATCAGAAAATTGGCTATAATAATGTAGCAGTCCATTCAACACTGCTTTAAAGGTATGATGCCATGGAGAAAAAAATTAGGAGTAAAAAGTTACGGAGGTTTACAAATCGAAGAAACTGGGTATTTTTTAGCCAATAGCAAGACAGAAATTTTCTTTGTTTAGCAGAGCAGTGTCAACTTTAATGTTGTACCCTGTAAAATGTAGCGTCTGACCTGTTCATTGTAGGTTTGTAAATAAACAGAAATACCTAATAAAATCAATATGTGTTGTGTTCTTATATAATAGGCATAGGAGTGGCTGTGTGGTATGTAGCTTGCTTACCAGCCACATGATTCTGGGTTCAGTCCCACTATGTGGTACCTTGGGCAAATGTTTTCTACTATAGCCTCGGGCCGACCAGAGCCTTGTGAGTGGATTTGGTAGACGGAAACGGAAAGAAGCCCATCATATATATATGTATATATATATATGTATGTGTGTGTATTTGTTTGTGTGTCTATGTTTGTTCCCGCCAACATCGCTTGACTACCGATGCTGGTGTGTTTACGTCCCCGTAACTTAGTGGTTCGGCAAAAGCAAATGATAAAATAAGTACTAGGCTTACAAAGAATAAGTCTTGGGGTTGATTTGCTCGACTAAAGGCAGTGCTCCAGCATGGCTGCAGTCAAATGACTGAAACAAATAAAAGAGCAAAAGAGAGTATGTATCATCTGGATTTAGTCTTTCTCATTCATTGATTGTATTGTTTTTGTTTTTTTTATTTGTTATATTAATATATTTGTCTGCATGTATGCATATTTCAGTATTATGTATACCTGCCATGTATCTATGTACATCATTAATATATAAGTCAATGTGTGTGTGTGTGTGTGAAAAGGGGGCATCTGTCTCCAAAACTCCAAAGTTGAGTAAGTTTCATGCTTGGATTTGTAAACTACAATAAGAATAACACTGGTCAATAAAGAATTTGTCCCAAGGAAAAGAATAACTGTATGTTATGTGTTTTTGTGAAACGTTCTTAATTAGCATCTTTTATTATTAATGCTGAATTACTGATTATATTTACACTAATTAATGTTGGTAAAAATCACCTTAATTTGCAACAAAAATACTTTTAAAAAATAAAGGTAATAAGAAATGTTTTAAGAACCCAAATGTTGAAAAAGTCAATATTATGTTGGAAGAAATACACACACATACTCACACACACACACACACGCACACACACACACACACACACAAAGGCTTTTGACTTTTATTGTACCTCAACCAAATAAGAGTTCCTGTGCATGTGCTCTGAGAAAAGAAGAGACTCACTGAGAGACAGAAGAGAAGAAACTGAAGACTTAAATGCAAGAGATGGAGGATTATATTGTCACGGAAGAAGATTTATTGGTCAGACATCGTAAAGAGAAGAAAAATCTCCAAGCTCAGATCCAGAAGATCAAGCATTCTGTGCCAAAAGGGGACAAAAAGCGCAAGAAGGAAGCTACAGATGAGATTGCCAAACTTGAAGGGGAGTTGAAGAAGAAGCACGAAGAGGAATTAGCCAAGTTGGTGGCATCTTTAAATGAAAAAGAGTCGGTGGAGGAAGTTGGGAAAGGAATATCCAAACTAACCACTGATGGTAACGATAATGGACCAATAGAGGAAGTCCGAAAAATATCGAAAGCGCAAAAGCGTAGGGACAAAAAAGCTGCTGAAGAGAAGGAACGTGAGAGGAGACTAAAGGAGCAAGAATTGGAGAACCTCCATGGCGACCGTCATCTGGAGTCGGAGAAACTACGCAGAATCCTGGAAGACATGGACTTGTATCTACACGAGATTCCCTCAGATGGCAACTGCCTCTACAATGCTATTTGTCATCAGCTGGCCCTGAAAAACATTCAGACGTGCAACTACTCCACCCTTCGTACCCAGACTGCCAACTATATGCTGTCTCATGAGAATGATTTTTTGCCATTCATGACAACCAAGAATTCAGATTCACTCTGTACAAGTGAAGAATACCAGAAAATCTGTAAAGACATTGCTACAACGCCTGCCTGGGGTGGACAGATAGAGATAATGGCACTGTCCCATGTGTTACAAGTTCCAATCAAGGTGATTCAGGCAGAAGGTGAACCTGTGAAGGTTGGCCAAGAATACGACAAAGATGAAATCATTCTCACGTACCATCGGCACGCGTTTGGTCTCGGAGAACATTACAATTCAGTGAAACCACTAGCAGAGGCAGACAACCCAAGTGACAGCTTCTAACAAAGTCGAGATGTGGTGGTTTACATTCATCTCTGTCACAAGAAATCAAAAGAAAGGAGAGGAGAAAACCATAAAGTTAATGGCATTCGTGTGTTCCCCCCCACCTTTGCGATTTCCCATTTGGAATTAAGGATTTTTAAAATTTATATTGGCAGCGTTGACCAATATAAATAGTGTTGACCCCTTCTTTATTTCTCTAAATACAATGTTTATATACCAAAAATTTTATAACATTTTTCTGACATAATTTAAATATATACTTTAACCATGTAACACAAACCTTCTGTAGATTTTTCACTCTTGTTTATCTTTTATACATCCAACCACGTGCTTTCACATATCAACTTTCTCACATATATAT
>NC_068981.1:94102707-94104468 GCF_001194135.2 Octopus bimaculoides
TATATATACACCACATGTACTTTGGACGTTGGGTTTTGTGGAAGTTTTCTTCCTTAGAAGCTTCGTTGTCGTGACAATTAAAGCTAAAGAATGTAAAAGAAACGTGGAAATCGCGATGGAGTGTTTGTTATTCCTCATTTAAGAAATGCATGATTGTCACATAATTCTACCTCAGCCATTACTTCATACACACACATACCCAACTGTACTTTATGAGAGTCTGTGTTCGATTTACTCGGCGTGGATAACCAGCTAAATCGAGAGCAACCTTGGTATTTAATATATGTAATAATACAGTTATAAATATACCAGGGTACCATAAACTTAGCAAGTGCAGAAATATATTATTGTACTCCGAAATTATATAAAATAACACACAGCTATACTTCGTGTAAGTTTATGTTCGATATAACCGGCCTGGATAACCAGTCAAGTAGTGGGTCACTCTGGTAATTAATATGTATATAACAATACAATTATAGGCGGTTTTACGTTTGTCACAATAATATGTACCACCAGGGTGCCACCAAGCTTATTGAATGTAAGAAGGCTGTTTTTCCTGAGATGTATATTAAATAACACGCAGATGTCTGTAGTTCGTGTAAGTTTGTGCTCGATATAAACGGGTGTAGATAGCCAACCAAGTCAGGGGCCAACTTAGTATTTAAAATACTAACATATAGAAAAAGCACATAAAAATACTAATACACAGAAAGAAGCACAGAAAAATATGTAATATACTAATACACAGAAGTACAGAAAAATATGTAATATACTAGCATACAGAAAAATTAAAACAAAACACGCGGGTGAAATAAACATAAACAGCGGCACAGACAACAGTGGACCACAACACTGAGCGGTTGTCATGGTAACAAGCTGCTAATGCTACGCTGTCTGTTGATTACCCATATTTCCTAACTTTAATGCCAAATAACATCAGATTCTTTGATTCACGAGATAAATTGGTTGATCGTAATCAAAATTCAGAGTTGCATCGATGCACCAAAATTGAAAGCGATCTGAGCAAATTTAAGGGAGCTCATTTTGCGAATGAAAAAGACTAGATCCACACACACACACATGTATGTGTCTTAGTCGTCAGCTAATATTAATCCCCGGCAAAATGAGCAAGAGAGACAACTCTGGATATTTTGAAGGTCTTACTAGTTATCAACGAGGTAACTCGTCAAATATCCCTTATCCGTTATTCATGGACTGAAAGTTTTGCAGATTTTGAAGTATTTTTATATTTGCATCCATAAAATTGTACAGCTTGGGGATGGAATGCATATATAAACACAATACCTATTTATATTTCACAATATGGCTTATACATATACTCTGAATATAGTTTTATATAATTTTTTTTCTTTTTTTACTTTTTACATTATACCATCAGAAAGGTAAGCTATCAGTCTCCATCTACAATGTCATGCTTTGATTAAAAAGTTACTGTACACGCATTTTAGTTTTTACTTTACAGGTTTTATGTTTGGTCAATATAAAGATCTTCACCCTTGAACAAACAAAAAAAAATTAATAATAAACCAGTCTGCTGGGTGTTAACAAGAATGTAGAAAACGAATATGAACAAAGAAAAAAAAAAAAGATTGCACTAACGACCCGGGGGTTGGGGTAGACTTTCGGAAAATTCACAAGATCCAATATTTCCGTCATAACTTTGGGTAAAATGGATATATATTGATTGTTTTTTTTTACGGAATCCCACGTTTTTGGTTATGGAGGATCCGATTCTGA
>NC_068981.1:94106359-94110279 GCF_001194135.2 Octopus bimaculoides
ACAAACGGAAAAAGGGAAAAATGAAGAGGGTGTGGATGAAATTTTGAAAATGCGGTTTTTGAAATTTTTTTTCAGAATCGGATCCACCATAGCCAAAACCGTGGGATACCGTAAAAAAAAAATCAATATATATCCATTTTACCGAAAGTTATGACGGAAAAATCGGATCTTGTGAATTTTCCAAAAGTTCTCTCCCCACCCACTAGGTCGTTAGCACAAATTCTTTTTTTTCATATTCGTTTTCTACATACTTGTTAACACCCAGCAGGCTGATTTATTATTTTTTTGTTCACAGGTGAAGATCTTTATATTGACCTTATGTTTTATGTAAGATATAAAAGCAAAGCATTGAACATGATTGGTAAATAAAATGAAAACTAATGAGTTTATATTTTACTTGGCGGAGGTAAGGGATACGCACACCACTCGTTTTCGGCATAACCCTAACCCTAACTCTAAACCCTAACCCTAACCTTAAAAACCGGGTGTACATATTCTTTACCTTCGCCTTTTATTTTTACATAATGCACAAGTAATGACATTAGTCGTGTTACACTCATATTTGGAGGTGAAATTCAGATCTCAGAGGTAAAAATATAACATTTTGCACTTACTGTAACATTAAGAAAAAACAAAAAGAAACATGATCATTGCTTACAAACTTGTGTTATAACATTATGCAACAGCTGTACTTGATGGAATTTTCCCTGCATTTTGTGGAATTTTCCAATTGTGGTGAGTCATTTGAAATGCTTTCAGATTTTGGAGATTTTCAGTTTTGGGAATTTGAGACAAAAAGTGTTTTCAACCCAGCATATCAGCCATGGTAAATATCTTTATTAATCCTCTAAATTATATAATATGAAACTGTTTGACTTCAATCCTTAAAGCTAATGTTTTTACTAACAGAAGTACATAATGTAAATAACAATTTGAATAAAAAAAAAACTATGATGAATTAATTTAACAATAATAACCTCGCATACAAATCATATGTAGAAACTCAATAAAAAATTGTTATAGTATCATAGTACTTGAACAAAACAAGTATAATGACAAATCTAAACATATTTTGGTATTGTTAGAATAACTCCTCCTTTTCTTGTGAGATTGTGTCATTTAAAAAAAAAAATGCTCTTATTATCAATGATGAAAGACATGATTGTATGGTAAGAAGGTTGTTTCTTAACTTTATGGTTCTGGGTTCAGTCCCACTATGTGGTACCTTGGGTGAGTGTTTCCTGCTATAACCTCAGGCTAACTAAAGTCTTGTGAGTGGATTTGGTAGATGGAAACTGAAAGAAGCCCATCCTATATGTGTGTGTGTGTTTGTGTTAGCGTTGGTTCCCCACCACTGCTTGACAACTGGTGTTGATGTGTTTACATCCCTGTAACTTAGCGGTTCAGCAAAAGAGACCAATAGAATAAATACTAGGCTTTAAAACAAAAATAAGTACTGAGGTCGATTCACATGAGTGAAAATTCTTCAAGGTGGTGCCCCAGCATGGCCACAGTCAAATGACTGTAACAAGTAAAAGTTAAAAAGTAAAAGATCTTGGCTTATTACATCAAGAATGATAGTGTCCATTTTACTATTTAGATTTCCTGCAACAAATGTCCACATGTGCGTGTGTGCGTATGTGGTGACATGTCTTTCAGAAGTTGCCATCAACAGATACTATCAAAACCTGTATTTATGATATCTACAGTTTCAAGTTTGTCCCAGTTTGATTCCTATTATTTGAAGGTTGTCCTGGCTTGAGCCTAAGAAATTATGTAAGAGAGTTATAGACCAATTAATTTGGAACACAATTAGACTAGATGAGATGCAGTTAGGTTGTGTACTGGGGAGAAGTGCCACTGACGCTGAACAACTTTTGATAAACAAAGCTCTATTGTCTAAAGTGAAAAAACATCGTAGTAGCCTTGCAAAAATATGGCTTGATTATAGGAAGGTATTTAACTCAGTTCTCACTCATGGCTACTGAAGTGTTTACATTTGGCTAAAGTATCTACCACTTTTATTGCTGCCATCAAGAGGCTCACAAAATTCTGGGCATCACTTAGAACTGAAAGTGGAACAATCATCTCCAATGTTATGAATATTTCAAAGAGAATAGTCCAAGGATATAGTTTTTCTGTAATTCTCTTCATTTTGGCATTAAATCTATTATCATTCCTGCTACAAAAAAAACAACTCCATAGATGTTAAAACCCACAAGATACTGGTATCAACTGGAAACTTCCACAGAAACAGTGATATTGACAGGCTCTACCTAAGAAGAGATAAAGGAAGTAGTGGCTTGAGACAGCTTTTGAATGTCATATAGTTTCTTTCAGACTGTACTTGCTAAACAACAACAACAAAAATAAATACATTAACTCAGTGCTGAAAAATGAAGAGAACAGTATCCTATATGTTGGTAGTAAGATCCTCAGGAAGCACTCTCTTCCTGATGACCACCCACACAACCCCCCAAACAATGGACTAACATACCTTAATGAAGACCTGGATGCATAATGCTCAACATACCAAAGAAGTGCTGCATAGGTATGTTTCCTGAAGACTTGAAGAATACATTAATATGAAGCAAAGCCTCACTTGGACTTGTGACTGCTACATCACATCACACTTCAAAGGCTATGCTTTTACAATCCAAGAACAGGAGATTGCTATGAAATAGCTTATAAATAAAAGAGACAATGAAGCCTTTGGAGCTCTAAGATGCAATGAAAAATGTAGATTATGCCATATTTCTGGGGAAGCCATCACACACGTGATTAGCAGCTGCTTAAAATGCCATCAAGATTCCACCTCCTTATGCAAAAATAATATACAAGGCAATTCAGAGAAAGACTATCCTCAAATAAATATAGAGAATCTCCCTATTATTGAATACATACACAAACATCAACACAAGGAATACTAGCGGAACATCCCATCAAAACATCTGTCCAGTGTACACACAACAGGCCAAATATAGTTGTTTGGGACACATGAGAAAAAATATGTTCTGTCATAGAGGCCATGTGTCCTGCTGATGCGAACATCTCTCTGGAAATCAAAAAGAAAGAGAACAACTATGGACAACTATTTCAAAACCTCTAGATTATAAATTTACATTTATACCAATAATAATTGGCGTGCTTGATTTTGTGAGTAAATACTCAAGTTCCAATCTGGATAAGCTAGGATTTTCAGAAAAAGAAATCAACCAACTAACTTGCACATTACAAATACAGTCTGTAAGTGGAACAGTAAAATGTGCAAGACTTTGCTCAAGTTTAAAATGCAACATTGTCTTTGTATTCTACATTCTAATGATAGAGCTTTGTATCTTTGTTGGAAACCAGCTCCTTCCTCAGAAGAATTTTTAAATAATTAAAACCATACATACACACACACACATACATACGTACGTGCATGCATACATACATGAGAGAGAGAGAGAGAGTGTGTGTGTGTGTGTGTAATGCTTACTATAATTTCTTAGGCTCAAATCGAGACGACCATCATATTATAGGTAGCAAATTGGGACAAAATTCAAATTATAGATACTGATGCTATCTGTCAGTCGCCATTTTTCGGTGATGGGTCGTGATTTGAACTTACAATGCACGCAACTCAATCAATTCGAATATTTCCCTATTGTGGAGTGGTAGTTTTTAATCAATCGCAGAGTCGGAACAAAAACTGTGAGGCATTTCTTACTGACACTAACAACTCTACCAATTCATCACCTTAGCAAGGGACATAACTCTTTAATTTTGTTGAGTTAGATAATTACCGCAGTGTTTATTTAGTAGAAATTTACGCTAAACACAGATTTTTTTTAAAAATATAAATATTGTTTAGATTATTTAATCCATTTTACAAATTTTGTAATATATATATATATATATATATATATATATATATA
>NC_068981.1:94110289-94122823 GCF_001194135.2 Octopus bimaculoides
ATATATATATATATATATATATATTTATTGAATAATTGTAACTGTAATAAGAAGCTGAAAAGTGAAATAAACAACCACTAACAACAAAAATAACTGCAGTAATAACTTTCATCTGAACACTCTTCACAACAAAATATAGTCGTTTCCTTTTATGTCTAATGACATTTCGCAAATAACTGCTGATCAATACTTCGGGTTTTAATTGTTAGAATACTATGTGATGACGAAATATTAAGGGAAGATCTCCTGATATATCTCCTGATATTGATGATAATAATAACATTGTCTAGCAGACTACCCAATGAGCAACGAGTTTAGTTAGAAACGTTTATTCATGACTTGGCTTGATGTCCGTTTTGACACACCTTCTGGAGTTGCTAACATACGCGCTTGCTTAATATTCGTGTCTAAATTTGGATTACCAACCACCAGAGTAAGGTAATCTTTTTTGCATACTTGCACCTCTGAACAGCTATTTTGCAACATGAGTGACCGTTGAGGAATATTTTAACTGAAAACAGGTAAGAATATTAAATTGATATTTCATTTATACTTTATTTTATATTTCATATTGGATTTTATCAATATTTATAAATGCTTGTTTAGAATTCTGTTAATTTAGTTCCATGTTCACACATCTCTGCTGGGAAATTTTTCAATATATTTTACATTATCACGTAATATCTGAGAACGACTGTTTGACCTACTAGAAATAGTGGCATAACTACAGGGTTTTACCCCCCAGACTTTGGGAGGTTATGACCTCCCAAAGTCTGGGGGGTAAAACCCTGTAGTTATGCCGAAATAGTAGCCGAATCTCTCAAATCATGTGCTGTCTTTGGAAAAAAAAAGGGGGCTATGTTATATTAATGCAGATAAACTATAACTTTAAGACGAGCAGGTCACAGTTGGAATGGTTTACTGAATCAAGTCTAAAAAAAAAAAGACATTTTTTTTACTCATCTGTGTTATTTAAAGTATTGGCTATGTGCCAATTCAAGGAATAATTATTATATAAAGTATTGCGTCTTATCATGTTTGTTTAGTATTACCAAAACGAATAGTTACGTAATATATCAGTAAAAGTACTAAATTCTCTTTCCAAACTCCCATTAGAATGTATAGCATATTGTACAAATAACGGTAGATTGAGATGGTTACATTTTATTCGTAATGTCTTCGTTATTCTGAAAGAGAGAGAAAGAGAAATTTTGTTTTTATTTTCAGACGGAACTAGCGTTAAAGGAATGTCTATAGCGGGAGGGATTAACATGTTATTGCCAAGATTATTGATATGGTCAGTCTAAATACTCGGTCTGTGGCAACGCAAAAATGCTAATACAAAAAAAAAAAAAAATAATAATAATAAATATATAAAAATAACAGCGACAAAATTTGTTTCAAACACGGTGGTAGAAATTATAAGATGTTCATAAATTTACCTTTAGTTTCTGTGAATCAACTAAAAATAACCAGAAGGTAAACAAATTTAAATGTCATTTAAAATCATTCACACATTACATATATACACTCAAACTATATGATGAGCCTAGAAACCTCTATCTGTCGTCCAATATGCTAAGAGCAGCCAAATTTCCATTAGATTTCGCCCATATGTTTTAATTAAGTAAAAGATGCATTCGATCAGTGGTTCTCAACCATTTTTTTTACCTATGGACCCTTTTGATTCCTATTTTACTCGGAGCGGGGTCCTTCATAGACATTTGATGTCTAAAAACTCCTATTGCAGAGGAAAGTGTTTGAATATTTTGCCTTTTGTAGAAGAATAATCGGTTTATTCCCCTACCCCCAAATTTAAACAGAAAAACCTTATATGGACCCCGGTTGAGAGCCACTACATTAGTTAGTGTAGTGCTACATATTCCTAAAACACGAGATGGTCAAAGATGGAATGACTTTGATCGTAAGTTGTAGAATTGTAGAAATGGCTTTGACTGTCGAGCGGTTAATAATATCTCATTCGGTACCTCATGAAGATTTTACTGTGGTTGACCACATAATACCAGTTAGAAATTGGTTTTATTCAGTCCAGTATATTCTCCTGCGGTCAACTGAGAAAAATCAATTTCTGTTAAAGACACGTCAGAATTTTTTTTTCTCTTTACTTGTTTTCATTTTCAAGTTTCATTGAATCTCTGATATAATTTCGAAGAAATACTGATGAGATCTGTGGATGAGTACAATCATTAGAACATCGGACAAAATTCTTTAGCCTTATTTGATTATTGGGATTTTCGCCCTGAATTCAAAATCCAGCTGAAGTCACGTTTTGCCTTTCAGCCTTCCTGAGACAATAAAATAAAATGCCAGTCAAATTTCGAGTCGATTTATATTCTTATAATGCACCCTAGATATGGATGAGATTATAACAACAAGGGGTAAAAAATAGTGGCTAAGTTGTAGTAAACTAATCCAGTTGAAATTAATTTATCATTTGAATCATCATTCTATAATTTAATAAAACTTATTAATTTCGTTAAATCGTGAATATTTCAGTTAAATCTAGTGTTATACATTGAAGTACTAAGTTTATAGGATGACTGCTTATATAATATATCTATATAGTATATAATATATAATAAATGACCAGTTATCTGCAAAACATTGTCATCAAATGTTTATTTTGGTCTTTAACTGAAAAACCACAATTGTTGAATTGTCAGTGGTTCTCAGACGGTACTCCATAGCATACTGATGCATTGCAAAAGGAATCCAGGCATGCTGAATATATATAAAATAAGTGTGGACATGGTTGTGTAGTTAAGAAGCTCACTTCTCAACCATGTGATTTCTTATTCAATCACACCGTGGGGCGTCTTGGGCAGGTATCTTCTATTGAGCCAACCAATGCCTTCTGAGTGAATTTAACCTTTAGCATTCAGATTATTCTGACAATTATATTCATATTCGTTCACATTGTTTTGAATTAATCATACTTTATCTTGTAGCTTCGAGAGTTGATTATTTATTTTTAGAATGACATTATAGGGTTGGTTTGAATATAAAACAGAATATTTGCATCTTGTAAGGCTAGTTGAAATGCTTAAGGGTTAATAGACAAAAACTATACAGATTCCAGTGTGTGTGTGTGTGTGTATTTGCATTCTGCACTTCGCTTTAAAAAGTTACAAATGGGGTTTGTTGACATTCACTGTCAACAAAACATTCACTAGTTCAATATTTTCAATAACGCATAGAATGAAAAATCCCTTACATGTAAAACAGGTAAGGGTTAGTGACTAGAAGGGAATTTAGCTGTGAAACAATTCCTCAGTAATCTGCATTCGTACAATCCAAGTCAACATAGAAAAATGGATGTAAAACAAATGAAAGTTATGGCTTTAGAAAATTTATATTTGAGTGTCTTGAAAAGCAGTTTTATTTGAAATTTCCATGCAAAGTGCACCAATAATTTTTATGGTTGATCTTCAGTGTGCCATAAAAAGTTCAAGAACCACTGTGTTCTGTGCAAGACACTACCCTTTTCTCTCATTCACTTCCTTAGCATGATGGCAAATATAAACAGAAAATTTGATAGCTGAGGTAAATGAAATTGACACAGAAAAAGAAATGAACTTATTTAGCAGAATGTCAGTCAAGTATTGATAATTACTTTCTTGTATGTTAAGCATTGATTCATCTCATGAGCTGGCCAACTTCTATAGATCACTAAATTGATAAAGTTTGATACAATTCTGATATGTTAGATGTTGATACAATTCTGATGGAGGGAAGAAATCAGATGTTTAGATAATCATACGTTTCCCCAGCATATTTAATGAGAAAAGCTTTGTAATAAAAAGGGTCATAAGAAATATAGGCATTTACAGTCAAATAGAATGCCCAAATCTACAACAAAATTGCTACAGTAGATTTGAGCTCAAGATGTTTTAACCTAGTTCAATACAGTATCTACTTCATTTTTCAGTTCTTGGAAAAGGCATTTCCATCACTTCTCTTCCTGTTCAAAAATATTGTGTCCCTGTAATAAATTAATTTGAATTAGTAAAATAGCAATATGATACTGATGCATTTTTTGTTCTTTTTTAAATTTGTTTTTGAAACATTTCACTTATATCTCTAATATTCTTGAGAGTGATGTAAAGACCACAACTTTGCATTTTTGTCTACTTAATATATAGGATATTACAAACATAAAAACCAATATTTCACACTTACATAATTAATCTTGTTGAATATAACATTGCAGGATTTTAACTTATTCTATATTTGAACTGCTGATTTGATGTTTAATCTAGAGTCTATTAAGGCACAAACAAGATTGAAAAGAAATCTACAAATGCTTGCAATTTTCCTAAGATAATGATAACAATGGTTGCAGATCTAATTGATGTTGTGAAACAAAGAATTGTCAGGATAAAACATTAGAGTTAATGACTATCAAACTTAGTGCATAAAAAAATCAGACATTTCATTCTTAATGACCTGATAATACATTTATATATGATTCATTTATAAATGAATTATTCTTTCTATTCCCAAGTAGACTGAAGATACTTTATCATTGTATATCTATGATAATGGGGGACCCTATAGAAAGACTACTTTAAGATGTGCTCAATAAATTTCATAAGGATTTCAGCACATTTAACATCCTTTCTTTTATTTTCATGGCTTAATCCTGAGGAGGAAGGGAGAAAGTTATCCTAAGAGTGGAAACCTGGTTTGAATGTTTGGACAGAATAGATTCTGCCAAAGTTGTTAGATGGTAGTGTTAAATTGATTGATGAATTATGTGGATCAACCAAAAACAGGATCAATCCCTCTGATATATTTGTACACAGTTTCTGTCTAACGAATATTTCTCACAAGGCTTTAGTTGACTCAAAGTTATGCTCTAGCTATTGTACTGTGAAATTGAATCCAAAACCAGTTGTGAAGCAAACTTCTCAATAACATAGCCAAACCTGAATTACCTAGGTTATCTCACTGATGTTGGAGTAGTTGCAGTAAAGCACTAGAAATTACTGTAAAGAAGGAATGGAAAATGTTCTAGGAGTTGTAGCCAGTATGATGCAGTATGATTGTGAAAGATGTACATATACTGGAGAGAAATGAATCAATGGAATTGTAATGTTAACCGATATGAAAAGTAGAGGATGTGGGCTGAGTGTTGTTGCTGAGTATCAATTAAATTATGCCAGTGAGATGACTATATAGCTCGAGTGCAACTATACTGAAGTATGGCTAACATATCTGAGGTAGAGCTATTATTGCTATACATGTAAGCATGATAAAGTGCATCAAAATCAGGCCTTTTGTTTGATTGGCAAAGACCCAATCAGTAAAACACAACAACTGCAAACTCAGAAATTTGTTTCTTTCTTTTGCCTCTTTTACTACAACTATGATGATCTTTGTTCCTCTGAACAAGCCATATGGATATCTCTTCAATATAAGCAAATCTAATACTTCTTATTTTCTTCTCTCGATACTCCTACTGTGTTTCCACATTGTAGGGATATCAGGAGCCTGCATTGAACAATTTACTTTATTTTTCCCCCAGAGATACAATTTGATGCTTCCTGCATGTTTTCCCTTCAAACTACCTATAGATATTCAAGCCAAACAACCTCATCAATTTTCACCATCAGAGGAGGATGAACAGCTGCTCATGATATTGCTAATTTTACTCTGATTAACTGGTAACAAAAAGAAATTACAACCAGAAAGACTGGATCAATGGCTTTGTAATAAACTGATTTTGATGTGTTAGGATTTCGTTGCTAAGCAAACATTTCTTTAATTTGTCTCATACTAATGAATCTATGGGTTCTGTTTGCATCTAATTTGTCTATACTTTTGATATATTTTTGATATATTCATTAAAATTATGTTGAACATTTAAACAGTTTCCTAGATGACCAATACATTACATTATTTCATTTTATTTCTCTTAGTTTTAAGTTCAAATCTTAGTGTGTTTAACTTTTTTTATCCCTCCAAAATTGTTGAAATACCAATAGTACCCTAAGATAAAAGGTAATAATAATAATATTCATGGATTCAATTAATTGTGAGCATCTTTTTTAATTGGCTTTCTGCTCATCAAATCTAATCAGCAAATCGGTATTAACAAAACTCAAAATTTAGTAAAAACTAGCAATGCATCCTGGCGTTGCCTGGATGTTAGGACTTACAGCCACATTGTATTATTTGTTCCTTTCTTATGGGCAGAATCAGCATTGGTGATATATAGTGAACTGGATTACTGGCTTAATGGAAGTTTTTGTTGGTTTAAAAGTGAAGTGGGAGGGTACAGATTGCTTGGGTTTGCATTAAAGTGCCTTCTATTCTTCAGAGGGCTCTCAAACCATGTATTGTTTCATTGTATTAAAGGGGGTTAATATGAGTTTGCCCAGAAATCACATTTTCAAAATTTTAATTTTCCCCTGTCCCCTCTGCAATTTCTAAATTTGTAACTTTTTACAAATTTTTTTTATCCACTAGATTATGAATCTGGGAAATATATATCGTTTTTTAAAGTTTGATTTTTCTTAAAGAAACACTCAGTAACCCTTCCCCCACCTTGCCCACCCATCATTTAACTGCTTTCAAAAAGCTAAAATCTCCTAATGTTTCACTTTCTTCTGATATTTTGCACATGCGCAAAATTGTACTGCAATAGCAGACGTAAAAAATACCAGATCACCATCAGAAAACCTGATATGCTAGAAACAACAGGTAAACAACATTATTTCTGTAGAAACTTTCCTGCTTTCCAAAAAGCTAAAAGTTAAACATTGGGAGTTTGTAGCTTTTTGAAAGGGGTGAGGTGATGGGTGGATGTTTGGGAAAGAGATTTTAGTGTTTCTTTAAGAAAAAAGGAAGTAAGAAAATTCTTAAGTATTTGTACTCTCTGTTTTTTCTCTGTGGATTACCAAGAAATTTGGAAAAAAGTAAAAAGTGAAGAAACCTAATCTCCTGTATCGAAAACATGGGAATCAGAAGAAATTTAGGGAAAAAATAAGCGGGGTGCATAAATGTCACCTCAGACATGCTAGAAATAAGAGGTAAAGGACAGGGTTCTGGGGAAAACTTCCTTTTAAGTTTATATTGAAGAATCAGGTTTTTAAATACGCTCATCACAAACACAAACTACAGAATAGAAAAAGGTAATTTCAATTGGATTTGATCTGTAATTTTGTGCATATACACAGCAAAAAAATAACATAATTCGTACACAAATTTTACCTAGAGTGTGTGTGTGCCAGCCAGAGAAAGTTATTTTATAGCATTTCATTTGAAGCAGCAAAGTTGTCAACTTGATCATATGAGATCATATGATTGTTCGTTAAGTTCTGTAGAAAATTTTTATTTCTTTATCCTTTGAAGAGAGGAGAAAGTGAGAGCACATAGTGAAAGAGAGGAGAAAGTGAAAGATGTATGTACATGTATATGAAATGGATGTGAGTGAAGGAGTGTGTTGTCATGTATGTATTTTCTTGCATGTATGTGTAAGTGGCATTCATTTAATGTTGCAGAAATCATTTCTATGGTCACAGATTCTTCAGATGAAGTGGGACAGAGATGTGGAATTTTTTCTATCTCTGCACCTGAAGGAGTGCATGTGCTATATATACCTTCATTTAAGGCTGTTGGCTGTCATGCAAGTGTAGTGTCTTGAGATAATATATGTATATGTAATATGTGTAATACTTCTGTATAATATGTATTTACCTAATCCATGCTAACATGGAAAAAAAATATGTAAATGAACAAATAACATATGTAATGTATATTCTAGTATTTCTTTTATATGCATTCAGATTTAATTTTTGTAGAAAGACATTATATACTCAAAGATTACCTTAGAATAATTGTATTTTCTAAGTTGATATTCATAAAAAGAATGCTTATTTTATGGAAACTGTTTTCCTTTTTTTCAGATATTGGAATGAAGAAAAAATGTCTAGTATCCGAAGTGTTCCAAATTGTATTGTTCTGAAACAAAAACAGTTTATTTTCTACATGCCAAAAAGTTGGCCTGCATCTACTATTCGTATAGAGCCTGATCAAAAATGTACTACAATTCATTTTAGAACAGTCACAAAGGATGTGACCTCAAAAAAGAAACGTGACTTTTTATATTCTGTTAAAGATCAACTGAAAAATTTAGTAAAAAGGACAAATAATTTTGGTAATGTTGCTACTCTGCGCGAAACTGACATTAATCAGATGATCAAAAATTATTATAAATTTGTTGAAGCTTACTTGGAAAACTTGAAACATGCTAAGGATACTAAGCACCCACCTTCCAAAAATTCATATACAAGCATTCAAAAAACTAAAGATTTGTCTACTTTTGAAGAGATGATGAAGGAGACTCATGAAAGTGTAGCTTCTTTTTATGAATCCAAGAAAAATGTTCGTAGTCAAGTTTCTGCAAAATCTATCAGCACAGCTTCAGAGGATTTAAACAAAAATGAACCAAACCTCAATAAATTGGTATCCTGGGTGACTGTGAAGAAAGATTTAGATGAAGAGAAAACAGATGTGAAAAAAAAGCCTGTGATACGGAAAGATTTTATTTCACGGACAGCTGTTGAAAATAGGTCTCGTGCTTTAGTCAACAATCTGAAATTAGCTCAGTCAATTTCATCTAAAATAACTCGGATAGATGATTTAAACAAACACCTCATGATATACCCTGCGTCTCGGTCTATTGCAAAAAAGGTAAATTTAAATTACTGTGTTTTTGATGGCCTATAAGGTGCACATCTTATGTCAGAAAATTAGCCATCTTTTATAAATCTAAGGTCAGAGTTGGGTTTTTGGTAAGTGATAGTGCAAGATAGGGCCTGTCAAAACTGAAATACATTTTATAAACCCATGCAACTTATTAGCCATCAAATATTGTGGGTTTTCTTTTTTTTAACTTAAAATGAAAAAAAATAATGTTAGTGCTGATGAAAGAATATATTTTTATAAGTTTAGGTAAAATTAGACAGGATAACTTGGTGCATCAAGGCAGTTTAAGAAACATTGAAGATATGAGAGTTTTATTATAATTTTCACCAAAAAATATTGAATGAAAGTTTTTTTTTTTAAATTGTTTGATTAGAAAAAAAATTTTAATTGCTAACTAATTTCTGACAAAATATATTTTAATTATTTGTTATGCAAATTAGATAATCATGGATCAATGTTTATAGTGATTTTGTATAACAGTTTGCTTGAGCTAGCCAATGGCCCAGAGATTGATGATTTGACTCTTAGGACTAACTTTTTAATACGGTATTATATCTGGATATTAAATGTGTCTGTAAGTGTAGCATGAACCTACAGACAAGTTAAAACTATCAGCTGACTAGCTACAACCATCCTATCTTTTATTTTTGGCTATGCTATTTAAAAACAAATTAGAACTTATTTAACCCTTTAGCATTCAGATTACTCTGTCAAATTTAATGCTTATTTATTCAGTGTTTTGAATTAATCATGCATTATCTCATAGCTTTGAGATTTTAATGATGTGATTGTTTATTTTTACAATGACATTGTTGGGTTGGTGTAAGAGGACAGATCTGGCCAGTTTTCAAATAGTAACAGGTAGAATATTTGAGCTGGTTATGGCTAGTTTAAGTATGAAAGGGTTAAACTAGCCATATCAAGTCAAAATAGTCTATCTGTTTTATGTTCAAACTGGCCAGTTCCAGACCTTTAAACTTATCCTACAATGTCAATGTAAAAATAATCAATCACACCAAAATATATAATCTACAATATAGTTCAGACAATGTGAATCAATATGTATTACAATTGATAGAATAATCTGAATGCTAAAGCAAATTTATTGGTAGTTACCTTGAGCATTTTGGGTGACATCATAGAAACTCATAAACTGGTTTATTAAAATTTATTTGATTGATGGTTTTCAAATAGAATGTTGCCAGATTTTCCACAAACACAATCATCATCATCATTGGTGATGGTGATGGTAATGATCATTATCGTTATTTAACATTCACTTTTCCATGCTGGCATGGATCAGATGGAATTAGTTGAGGTGGATTTTCTACAGCAGGATGCTCTTCCTGTTGACAGCTCTCACCAGTTTCAGAGCAAGTCATTATTTTCCCACAGTCAAATTTTCTCCATGGAAAACAGGAAATAAATGATATTGCTTGCATGATAGAGATGCTTGTTTAGAACCATCACGTGATATCAACATAAGGACATACGTGCGCACGCACACACACACACACACACACACACACACACACACACACACACATGCATGCACATACGCATATATATGACAAGTTGCTTTGAGTTTCTGTCTGCCAAATCCACTTACAAGGCTCTGGACATTCCAAGGCTGTAGTAGTAGACACTTGTCTATGCTGTGTAGTGGAGCTGAACTCAAAACTACATGGTTAGGAAGCAAGTTTCTTAACTACACAACCATGCTTGTACATTAAAGGTAAAATTAAAATCTATCTCTGCTACAAATAAAGTATGAAAAATTTTTCTAAATTCTTTAGATATGAATTAGTTCTGTTATGATTTTGTTTCATAGTATTTATGCAACAAAATAATTGTTTGAATCCATATTTTGTTGTAATATTCAAATATTTCATTGAAAATATATTTTTTAGCATTTAGTATTATTTTTTAAAAACATCCTCATATTTATGGCTGTGTGGCAAGAAGTTTGCTTTGTAATCACATGGTTTCAGATTCAGTCCCACTGCATGGCACCTTGGGCAAGTGTTTTCTATTATAGCTCCAGGCTGACCAAAGCCTTGTGAGTGGATTTGATAGACGGAAGCTGAAAGAAGTCCATTGTATTTGTGTATATAAATATATGTACATGTGTGTGTGTGTGTGTGCCTTGTATCTCCTTGCCTTGACATTTGTATGATAGTTCTAAAATGATTATTACTGTCATACAAGCAGTGTCATTCATTTCCTGCAAGAATATGTCTCACCATGAGGAAATAATACCTTGCTTAGAAACAGTTATGGGTGGGTGATGAGCTGTTGAAAATCTGCATCAGTAAACTCCAAGAAAACATGGAAAAATGGACATTAAAATGATTATGAATACTTAGTTTTAATCAGCATAGTAGAATATTTGTGAACTGTTACTTTGAGACACCTGCTCTCTACATACTGTGGTATGAAGAGGAATTCATTACAGACTGTTGAAATAACAAATGTACTTTTGGTGCACATCTCTTTTACCATTCCTTGCTGCCTACCATAAATTGCACTTCATACATTCGTCTTGTACTGTTATTAGTTATATTATGTGCTCAATTACATATTGCCCTTGCCAAAGAATCTTTGACTTCAATATCACTCTTTACTCTCTTTTACTCTTTTACTTGTTTCAGCCATGCTGGAGCACCGCCTTTAGTCAAGCAAATCGACCCCAGGACTTATTCTTTGTAAGCCTAGTACTTATTCTATCGGTCTCTTTTGCCGAACCGCTAAGTTACGGGGACGTAAACACACCAGCATCGGTTGTCAAGCGATGTTGTGGGGACAAACACACATATTTATACATATATACGACGGGCTTCTTTCAGTTTCCGTCTACCAAATCCACTCACAAGGCTTTGGTCGGCCCGAGGCTATAGTAGAAGACACTTGCCCAAGGTGCCACGCAGTGGGACTGAACCTGGAACCATGTGGTTGGTAAGCAAGCTACTTACCACACAGCCACTCCTGCGCCTGTTGATGTTAATGTTGTTATTGTCAGTACATTCAGTACAAGTGCAACATCGATTTTCTGGAGCCGGTTCCAGAACCTTTCTTGATTACTGATTTTTCCAAACGAAAGTAGTTACTTTAAATATTACAAATATTAAATTATTTATATGATTAATTAAAATACAGGTACCTGTACATTGGTATAAATGATACAAGCTGGACTGTGCAAAGGACTGTGAAACAGGGCTGCTCAGTAAACTAGCCTGTCAGCTACAGGAATTTGAAGATCCCACTTGTAAATTAATGTGGATTATAAGAGGTTCTAGACCATCAGTGTCTAGAAAGCTTTCTAGACAGTGATGGTCTAGAACCTCTTATAATACACACACACACACACACACACGCACACAAAAGTGGATGTATACAGTGTGTCAAAACAGGTGTTGGTAATAACAAGAACAAAAGAGTTGGCACTCCGTCGCTTACGACGTCCAGGGTTCCAGTCGATCCAATCAACGGAACAGCCAGCTCGTGAAATTAACATGCAAGTGGCTGAGCACTCCACAGACACGTGTACCCTTAACGTAGTTCTCGGGGATATTCAGCGTGACACAGTGTGACAAGGCTGACCCTTTGAATTACAGGCACAACAGAAACAGGAAGTAAGAGTGAGAGAAAGTTGTAGTGGAAGAGTACAGCAGGGTTCGCCACCATCCTCTGCCGGAGCCTTGTGGAGCTTTAGGTGTTTTCGCTCAATAAACACTCACAACACCCAGTCTGGGAATCGAAACCGCGATCCTATGACCGTGAGTCCGCTGCCCTAACCACTGG
>NC_068981.1:94122833-94124346 GCF_001194135.2 Octopus bimaculoides
TAATAAGAACAAAAGAGTTGGCACTCCGTCGCTTACGACGTCCAGGGTTCCAGTCGATCCAATCAACGGAACAGCCAGCTCGTGAAATTAACATGCAAGTGGCTGAGCACTCCACAGACACGTGTACCCTTAACGTAGTTCTCGGGGATATTCAGCGTGACACAGTGTGACAAGGCTGACCCTTTGAATTACAGGCACAACAGAAACAGGAAGTAAGAGTGAGAGAAAGTTGTAGTGGAAGAGTACAGCAGGGTTCGCCACCATCCTCTGCCGGAGCCTTGTGGAGCTTTAGGTGTTTTCGCTCAATAAACACTCACAACACCCAGTCTGGGAATCGAAACCGCGATCCTATGACCGTGAGTCCGCTGCCCTAACCACTGGGCCATTGCGCCTCCACAATAACAGGAACAAAATAACAACAATAAACAGCATATAAATAAATCCAATTACATCAGCCTCTTAGTCTCTGCAGTTTTACCTTGGTAGTGATGGTAGGTTTGAATGGTGATATGTGCAGTTTGTAACTGGTTCCCTTCGGTACTTTTAGGTACAGTCCCACAGTTGTTGCCACACACACACACACACACACAGAGGCTGGGTGAGAGAGAGAGAGAGAATGAGTTCGTATGTTTAAGTTCTTTTAGGTTCTGTTTCTGTGTAAGTTTGTGTTGTTTAGATCCAGGCCAATCCTGATTGCAGCTGAAGACATTTGATCTAAGGTGGCATTCCTGCCATAGTCATTACATCTTTTACCCTTTTCTTTTTTCAGGCACAATATATCTAGGATGATAATGTCCAATGTATTCTCCTTTCTTTAAGATTTGGTTACTATTTCTAACTGATCAAGTGGTTGTATTGTGTAGCTGTGTTTGTCTCTTGTACCTGTAAGAGAGTGTCTGTGTATCTGTATGTGTGTAGCTGTATGTGCATGTGTGTGTGTCTGTGGAGATGTAGCAGTGTGTGAGTGGAGAAGTAGCTGTGTGTGAGGGAATATAACTATGTATTGGGAGGTGTAGCTGTGTGCATGTGCGTGTGTGTAGCTGTGTGCATGTGTGTGTGTGTGTGTGTACACGAATGTGTGTGGTTGTATTTTTGTTCCTATTTAACTTCAGGTCAGTCCTGAGTCAATTTAGCTCCATTATAATAAAGATTAGAAACACTAGAGAAATAGGTTAATGTCAGTCAGTTCAAACCACTTTGAAATTAGGCAAGTTTGGTTATGACAAGGCGTAATAAGTAAAAAGTTTCAGACTCAGGCATGTTAACAGAGTAGTAATAGTTAATATCCAATGGTAGTGCAAAAATAAAAAAATTAAAAAAATAAATTAATAGGTGCAGGTGTGGCTGTGTGGTAAGAAGCTTGCTTCCCAACCACGCGGTTCCAGGTTCAATTCCATTGTGTGGCATCTTGGTCAAGTGTCTTTTATTACATCACTCCAACTCAAGCCTCATGAATGAATTCAGTAGACAGAAACTGAAAGAAGCTCATCGTGTGTGTGTATTTATATATATA
>NC_068981.1:94124447-94135814 GCF_001194135.2 Octopus bimaculoides
CTGTGACCATACTGGAGCACTGCCTCGAAGAGATTTTTTAGATGAACAAATCAACCCCAGGACTTATTTTTTAAGGCCTAGTACTTATTCTATTGGTCTCTTTTATCGAACCGCTAAGCTATGGGGAATAAAGACACCAGCACTGGTTGTCAAGCAGTGATAAGGGATGGGGGGGGGACAAAGAAAGACACACACACACAATGGGATTCTTTCAGTTTCCATCTGCCAAATTCACTTAAAGCTTTGGTCGGCCTGAGGCTATAGTAGAAGACACTTGCTCAAGGTGCTATGCAGTGGGACTGAGCTCAGAACCATGTGGTTGGGAAGCAAACTTTTTACCATACAGCCATGCCTGCACCTATATATGTATGTGTGTATATATATATATATATATATATATATATATTTATGCGTGTGTGTGTTGGTGTTAGTCCCCACCACCACTTGTAAACTATGTTGGTGTGTTTACGTAACTTGACAGTTCAGCAAAAGAGATCAATGGAATAAGTATTAGGCTTAAAAAAGTAAATTCTGGGGTCGATTTGTTTGACTACAACCCTTCAAGGTGGTGCCTCAGTATGGCCGGAGTCAAATGACTGAAATGAGTTAAAGGTCAAGACAAGTGGATGAGAAAGTGAATGCAATGAATGGAACATATAAATAATGTGGTTTGAGAAGGAGGAAGACTGGGAGGTAGCATGGGGTATGAGTTACTTAGGAAAAGAGGTGGCTGGTGTGAGAGATGGTAGAAGAAAGTACTGGCAGGGCGAAGGGAGTTATCCAATTACTCTTGAGTTAAGAGTTTCGGATATATAAATACATTTGTGCTACTTTAGTCTGCTACTGTATCTGTAGTCTATGCTGTGAAATTACCTAATCTGCGTTGGGTTAAGGGTTAGGATTTTGGGTTAGACAGAAAGCTAAAGTGTAAATGGCCAGTTAGAATACAAGCTAAAGTTACATAAATATGATTGTAAGCCTCTCTCTCTCTTTCACACACACACTTAGCTCTCTTGTAATAAGGACTGCAGTTTTTTTATTAGTCGTACTGCCACTATTGTTGTTGTTACTTTTAATGATAGTACTTACTATTGTCTTGTTATTTACATTAACTTTACTTTTATTGTAGCTCTTACCACTTTCATTGACGTTATTATTTAGGATGTTATTGTCTTTATGTGTGTAAATATTTCTCTCACTCTTGTTTGACAGAGCAATGTGACTACTGTCATTCTAGAAGTCTACTAAGGTATTACTATTTACTTAACCATTTCCAAAATTGTTACTTACTTTCTTTCTATATTGTAATGGTGCTACTAAATTTCAACTGCTGCCCAAATGTAGTGAAGGGACATAACTAAACATAATCTCACTAATTTTTTACATTAGCAGAAGATCACACAAATAAAATGAAGATGAAATACCTCTAAGGATTTTGCCCATCGTACTAATGAGTCTACCACCTCGCCGCCTTAATGATAATAATAATAATGATAATAATAATAATAATAATAATAATAATGATTTCTTTATTGATCGCAAATGGTTTACATTAAGAAAAACAATATGAATAATAATAATATTAATAATAATAATAATTTGAAAATATTGTCAAAAAATGTATGAGAATAAAATTAATAATTGTGGTATTAGATATTAAAAAACAAACATGAACATTAATATATCTTTACATATCCTCTGTTCACAAAATAAAAAGCTTTATGTACAGTATATATTCTGTAAAAGACACTTTTAATATCATAGCACAACTTAAACAGTTGCACAACCTTCTTTTGATACTCTAACGCATCTTATATAACACCTTATTGTACAGAATCACCTCTCAACACAGCAAAAGCTTTCACAGTAATCACAACAAACAAAGGCAACAGTAAAAATGAAGTTGAAACAACAAAACAGGTCCAGGTGAAAACATGGAATATTTGAAGTGTTGGATCTGTAAGTTGAACTCAGGTGTTTGACTTAGCTACCTGCAGGTCATACGTGTGCTTGTGTTGGAGGTCTGACTGAGCCTATATAGTATTGTATATTGTTAGCAATAGCAAAAAACAAGCATCATGATACAGTTAATGAAGTGTAAAAACCAAACACCTTGTAAAACAATACTGTATACACCTGTGAAACACAGATGTGCACTTGATAACATAGTGAAAATTTATATTTGGAAACATTGAAACAGTAACATTTATCATGTAGTGGCGCGAAATTATAGCCGCCATTGAGGAAGTACAATTCTGCGCATGCGCAAGGGACTTCACCACCGGAAGCCCCTCGAGTTGCGCATGCATAGTAAAACTCGTACTTAAAGTGTGAGTTTCATTTTCTCAGCGAGTTGAGGACAGACCTTCTACGTGACAACTCCTCGCTCCTCAACGAAGCACTCTTCACCTCGATGCCTTCGATGGTGATAGCTACTTGCTTCTCTAGCAGGCATCAAGGAAGCCCTTAACCTTCCAACACCAAATTACAACTTAATCAGCGGCTGCTAAAGCTGAATGACAGGAATTGTGAAACCAAGCATCATCAGAAAAATAAAAACTTATTTTTATTATGTTGTAAAATTGTTCTAATGTCTCTTCATATATAATACTGTTGAAAGGTGATAGAGAGAGACTAAAGTCTCTATGACAACTATCAAATTTTACAATCATAATGATAATGGCAGTGATGACAACAATGATATTATTTGTTTTATAGGCTGGTGCTGTGCAAGTATTATTACGGTTGTCACAGTCTGAGGTACCAAGTGTTAGGTCACGTGCTTATGAAGCTCTGAGTCTTGTAGGCTATGTTTCTCCTCCTAAAGGAAGAGGCATCAGAATATTGTCAATAGACGGTGGTGGAACGAGGTAAGCTTTTAATTCATTATTTTTATTATCTTTAGTTTCCCAGTTCTTTCTTATCATTTTGCAATTGTAACAGGATGTTTTTTTCTTATGTGTTGGAACATAATTTATTTGTTCCATGAATAGGGAAGGTGTTCATGCAATACAACGAATGGAAATGATCAGATGAAACAATGCAATATGATGTGTAGGGAAAGTCTCTGTTAGCAACTTGAGCACACTACCTCATGATTGTGAGCCTGACATTCTAACCACTGAGCCATGCGCCTTCACATAAAAAACATGAAAGATGGTCATGAGAAAGTGCAAGGATATTTTGTCGTTGCTTGGCATCTAAGTGGTGTGTGGAATGAAGGAGAGTTTGTCTATGTTCAAGGAATTGAATGAATTAAATCAAAAGTCTCATCTTGTGAAAAGTTTTAAAAAAAAGTTTGAGGTTTCATGGTGGTGGTGGGGCGGGGAGGTGCAAGTGTGGCCATGTGGTAAGATGTTTGCCTCTCAACCACATGGTTCCAGGTTCAGGTCCACTGCCTGGCACTTTGGGCAAGTGTTTTTCACAATAGCTCTGGGCCCAAATAAAGCCTTGTGAGTAGGTTTGGTACGCAGAAACTGAAAGAAGCCTGTTGTGTGTGTACATATATGTGTGTGTGCATGTGTTCATGTTCTTGTTGTTATTTGTTTTCCACCGCTTCTTGACAGCCAGTGTTGGTTTGTTTACATCTCCACAACTTAGCAGTTTGGTTAAAAGAGACTGATAGAATAAGTGCCAGGCTTAGAAAAAAAGTATTGGAATCAATTTGTTCTCTTAAACCCTTTGGGGTTGTGCCCCAGCATGGCCACATTTTAATGATTGAAATAAGTAAAAGACTGAAGATATGCTAGTTTGAAAAATAGAAAATGAAGTTAAGGGATTTTATTCTAATTACTGATACAAACCCAGAAATTTCAAAGCTGTTTGAACCAGCCATAATTTCTTTACCAACTATGTGATTTGTGAAAACAGCTTTTTCTTCCATTGGTGATATGTATTCAGTGAGTAGGGAAATAGGCTGTGTGTTAATGTATTTAGCATTATCTAATTGTAATTGAATCAATCTCTGGAAATAAATTATGATGCCTTGAGTGTTTTTTTATAGATGCAGGCATGACTGTGTAGTAAGAAGTTTGCTTTCCAACCACATAGTTCTGGGTTCAGTCCTACCGCATCGTACCTTGGGCATGTGTCTTCAACTATAGTCTTGGGCTGACCAAAGCCTTGTGACTGGATTTAATAGGTGGAAGCTGATAGAAGCCTGTTGTATGTGTGTGTGTGCGTCCCACCACTGCTTGATGACTGGTGCTGTTGTGTTTACATCTCTGTAACTTAGTGGTTTGGCAAAAGAGACCAATAGAATAAGTGCCAGGCTTAAAAAAAGAAAAATGTACTGGGGTTGATTCATTTGACTAAAAATTCTTCAAGGCAGTGCCCCAGCATGGCCACAGTCTAAAAGATAAGACACCCAGAACACAGGAGCCAGTGAACCTGTGAGCTCTTTGTTGCATTAACTTATTTTTAGTAGTTTGAATTAAAATTATTCTTGAACATTGATTTAGCATTTTATTAAGTTGACACTGGGTGGGCCATGGATGATATAAAATATTATTGTGGACCATGGCAGGAAAGAGGTCACACACCAACTGCTCTTGAATATGTAGAGAAACCATTATTATTGTTGATCAAAAGAAAACAAAACCCGAAAAAAAAAGGTTCTTGAAAAATAAGACACTGTGGCTGTGAGTTCAAACTGTACTTCAATCACTTTATTGTGTGTGTAACCATGGTGCATTTACCTTTGTCAGAATGGGTAACAGTCAGTTAGCCTTATGTCTTGCAAACAACTCGCACATGCAAGTGCTACCAGTCGAGAACTCCGCATACCTGAAGCCAGCAAGTGTATGGGGTCATCAGGAGAGAATGCGCACCGTTTCGGGGCCTACCTCTCGACGGCATCAGTGCGCACCGGCCCCCTCACTGATATGAGGCCCCGCTTGCTAGATCAACTGGTTATTAAAAACAAAGCTCAATATTTCTCTAGCCATCGCTCATCGTCTCTTTTTAACCAAATCCAGTGGCTAGCCTTCTCCACTGTAGTTTGGATATCACTCATGGAGGTATTTACCTTACGATGAGTTAGGCCAAACGATAACAGCAGCCGTTTATTTAACTCAAGTCAACCTCGATCAAGTTAATCTATGATCAAGAGCATCCCTGCTATGATCCCCCACTATTTTTTTTCGTTATAATATATCTAAGACTACATTATCCATCTTTTTAATATTTTAAGATAGCTGAATGAATTGGGAGAAATTTGGCTGCTTTTTCTAACAGGCTGGGAAGCCATATATATGTTCACTGGTTTCCTTGTAGTTGAGTGGTTAGGAATAGAGATGGTTGTATGGATACAGTCCTTGGGCATCTTCTTCATAGGGCCCTATCAGAAGCAACTGTCATTACATTTTCTGGCTGGATTCCTAAGCATTACAAAATAAGACTATGGATATTATCCGACCAACTCATTCTTCCTCAATTCTTTTGTCTCCTACCAGTTAGCTTGACTTGAAGAATTCTTCCTGTGATTCTTTCTTGTGGCTTTCTAATCACATGCCCATCATACCAGAACTGTGTCCTCTTGATGTGGAGAAGTAGTGGCTGAACCTAGAATAACATTAATGTAGAGACACTAGTACTTGACTGGCACTTTATTTTATTGACCCTGAAAGGATTGAAAGGCAAAATTGACTTTGGTGAGATTTGAACTGAGAAAGTAAAGGGCTGAAACAAATACTGCAAGACACTATTTTTAGACCCCGCTTTAAGTTGCTTGTATTCGCAATTGTACTCATTTGGTCATTACTCAACATTCAGTGTCCATAAGTGAGGAGAGGTCAGATATACAACATTAATAATAATTATTCCCACAAAAACCATCCTATTATTGCTAATACAAAAGGCAGTGAGCTGGCAGAATCATTATCACTGTCTTTACGTTCTGGGTTCAAATTCCGCCGAGATCAACTTTGCCTTTCATCCTTTCACAGTTGATGAAATAAGTACCAGCCAAGCACTGGGGTGAATGTAATCTACTACACCGCTTCCCCAAAATTTCAGGCCTTGTGGCTATTATTGAAAGGATTATTGCCAATACAGAAAAATGAAATCATTGAAGCATGCTTATTGTTAATTGTCTTTTCTCTTTCAGAGGTGTAATTGCCCTTGAAACATTATGTAAGTTACAAGAAGCTTGTAAAACAGATCTGTGGAAACTATTCGACTATGTTTGTGGTGTTAGTACCGGGGCTCTAATGCTTGGGTTGATAATTCTTTATCGGATTCCACCTGATGAATGCTGTAAGTTGTACAAAAAACTTAGTCAAAGTATGTTTACACGGAACAAATTTGTTGGAACTGGACACCTCATGTGGAGCCATGCTTTCTATGATACAAAAGTCTGGGAAGATATCCTAAGGTGAATTTGATTTTTTTAGAGTTACTAAGCTTTTAAGTGTATAACTTTTTAGTTGTGTTATATTTATTGTATTGTAATTGTGTTTCTTTTACATACCTGAAACTATTTTAAATAAGACAGTTTTCAAATAATGATTTCTTTGCAAGACACAAGACATTTACTTTTTTTTTATATACTCACATGTTGCTGTTGAATTGGAGGAGATTGTACAGTAACACACACACACACATGCATGCATGCACACACATACACACTCAATATATGCATACATACATGCATACATACATACACACATACATACATACACACATACATACACACACACATACACACACACATACACACACACACACATACATACATACATACATACATACATACATACAAACAGACATGTATATATGCATATGTGTGTGTGTTACCTGAAAATCCTGTGCACTCACAGGTGAAAATCAGAGTAGCAAGACACTGACTTGACCAAAATCAAATGTTATTAATATCTACTATGCTATTAAGTGCTCTTTTTTTTCTGACAGTTAACATAAAATAGATACATAAATATAATACTTCACATCAACTTACATCATAACCTCCACCTTCACCACAACAACCTACGTCATAACTTCAACCTACACTGTAACTTCAAACTATACATCAGTTTCACCTATACCACAATTTCAACAGTAATTGTAAGGGATCATTATTTGTAAACAATTGTCCTCTGGAAGTAACTGTGCAGAAGGCAATCCACTTTCATTCCTTGATGATTTGGTCTAAACATGCTTGGCAAACTTTATTCCAAAATTTAATGTTTCTATATTTTATGTCTTCATGAAGCACTCTATTATATTAAATCAATATGTTTATCCATTTAAGGAATCATGCCGGTGATACTGTTATGTCAAAGTTTTCTCAAAAACCTGATTGTCCAAAAGTAAGTAACAGTTTCTTCATTTTATATGTACCATATTTACATGTAGATGAGTCATACTCATGTTAAAAGTTGCACCACTAATCTAGTGTTAAATTTTGGTCCAAAATTATTTCCCTTCATAGTTTTAGCTTTACCTTGTGTATAAGACACACTCCAGTTGTTCCCAGTTAAGACCAAGTATAAAATATTGTGAGTTATACACATATAAATATGGGTGTATCTTATTTTTTTTTAACTAAGACTTATAATGTATTTTAAAAACATGACAAATGTTACTTGCCACTAGGACCCATAGGAAAGTAATTTGGTTGCTACATTGGTCCAGAATCTGAAAAACCACAGAGGCGCCTGAAACTATCTGCTGAAACCCACTTTAATCTGAAGAAAAAAATAGCTTACAGAACTTTTGAATTTTGAGTGGAGACCCCACACTTCTGCCAGAAACCAACAACAGTGTTTTGCTTTGCAAAATTCTGTTAGAGGCCCTGTTCATAACATTTGTAATAACATAAAGAAATGGTATACCTAACATGATAATATTTTAATATATCACTAATTGGTAGAAATGTTGGAATGTCGAACAAATCTTTTTGTGATCTTTAATTACAACCTTCTATGACTTGATTTTGAATCCTACTGAGGTAAACTTTACTGTGGCCATGCTGTGGCACTGTCATTATTATTATTCTTTTTTTGTTATTAGGTTTAAATGCTTATCAGTATTATGTAAGTAGACAGATACATACATTGTTGGCAAAAGGGAAAATAAGTATTCAAATATGCTGGCTTACATTGTGGAATTTTCATGGGTCCTGCTAGTTATCATCATCATCATTATTTAATGTCCATTTTCCATGCTGGCATGAGTTGGACAGTTTGACAGGAGCTGGTTAGCTGAAAAGCTACCTGGGCTCCATGTTTGTTTTGGCATGGTTTCTATGGTTGGATGCCCTTTCTAACACCAACCACTTTATCGAGTATACAGGGTACTTTTATGCAGCTCTGGCACAGGTGTCTTTATGTGGCACTGGCATAGGTGCTTTTTTCATGGCACCAGCAACCATGAGTCCATAAGATTAGGATCACTTGGCCAAAGAGGGATGCAGTGGACATGCCTGAATGCAAGTGACAGTCACGATTTTACTTAGCTTGATGTGTCTTCTCTAGTACAGCAAACCACCAGAAGTCTCAATCCCTTGTCACCCTCTCTGTGAGGTCTCTGGGATCAGCAAAATAGTTCCATAGTAGTGAGGTTGATTCAATCAGTTATATCCTTAACTCTTATAAATTTATGGCCTTGTGCCAGAGTAAGAGTCATTATTGATTTTGATGTAAGACCAGAAAGTTTGAGATTTGGGGGCAGAACCATTAGCATGCCAGGCAAAATTCTTAGCAGCATTTAGTCCATCTCTATGTTCTGAGTTCAAATTCTATTAAGGGGTTGATAAAATAAGTACCAGTTGAGCACTGGGGTCGATGTAATCAACTTATCTCATCCCCTGAAATTACTGACTTTGTGCCAAAATTTGAAATCAACATTGGTTTCAAATTTCAAATTGAAGAGAAAAAAAACTAAAAAAAAAAAAATGAAGGGATTATTCCAGTACTCAACAGGTACTTATTTTAACCACCTCCAAAAGGATGAAAGACAAGTCGACCTCTGTGGAATTTGAACATAAAGAGCTAGAAGAAATGCTGCCAAACATTTTGCCAGTTTGCTGCCTTAAGAGTTTTTAATAATGAAATACAATTGGGACATATTTTCTGTTTTAGATGTCTGCTTTATCATGTGTTGTTAATATGGCAAAAATGAAGAACTATGTATTTCGAACTTATAACCTACCATCGGGAGTGTACTCTCAGTACCCTGGAAGTTGTAAATATCAATTATGGGAAGCTATTCGAGCATCATCTGCTGCTCCTGGTTACTATACAGAATTTCAGTTGGATGATTTAATTCATCAAGTAAGTAATATCTATTAATTAATTTCTCTGTTTAAACCTTGAAACTACTACTGCTGCTGCCATCAGCACTGCTTTTGTTACTGTGGTTGTTGTTGTTACTTTCATACTTCCTGTTTTATATCCTGTAAGGCCACATCCAAACAATAGGCCTAGTGTGCTGTAGGTAAGATGTTACTTGATTGACAGCACTCTCCATAGTATGCTATCTGTTCCTTATTATTATTATTATTATTATTATTATTATCATTAGCACACCAGGCAAAATGCTTTGTAGCATTTCATCTGTCTTCGCATTCTGAGTTCAAATTCTGCTGTGGCTCACTTTGCCTTTCATCCTTTTGGGGTCAATAAAATAAATACCAGTTGAATCCTGGAGTCAATGTAATCGACTTAGTCCTCCCGCCAAATTACTGGCCTTGTGCCAAAATTTGAAATCATCATCATTATCATTATGATTATTATTAGGAAGGTGGGGAGATGGCAAAATGATTAGCATGCTGGATAAAATGCTTAATGGTAATTTGGCCATCTTTGTTCTGTGTTCAAATTCCACTGAGATTGACTTTGCCTCTCATCCTTTCCGGGTCAATAAGTACCAGTTAAACATTGGGGTCAATGTAATCAACTAGCCTTCTCTTCACAAAATTTCAGGCCTTGTGCTTATTGTAGAAAGGATTATTGGTAAGGTGGCAAGCTGTAAGAATTATTAAGCAAGCTAGACAAAATGCTGCTAAGCATTTTGTTCATCTTTACATTCAGAGTTCAAATTCCGCAGCGCTTGACTTTTGCTTTCCATCCTTTCAAGATTGATAAAATAAATATTAGTTGAGTGGTGGGAGTGGGGGGGTGTCAATATAATTGACTAGCACCTCGCCCAACCACAAATTTCAGGCTTTGTGTCTATAGTAAAAAACTATAATTATTATTAAAATATGTAGTCTGTTACAAGACTTTCACATTGTTCATGGGTAAGATACTTGATTTCATATGTGTTAGGTTTTATATGTAAAAACAGCCTGGACTGAAAAATAGGTGCAACATGTTTAGACTATTACTATCTATATTTGCAAACTCTGCATGGCTGGGTGTGTAAATCAGATGAAAAGTTAGCTAAACCTCCCATGTGCTAAATATTTGGCTCACTGCCAGTTAGTAGGCAGTAATCAACTACTGTATAGTGGAAGGTGGAATTTGGTTCCAAACCTGACTGAAACGTGACACATTCAGAAGAGTTAATTGAGATTTACTTAACAACCACAACAGATATATTCCTGTATTTTAAATTTCATCACAACATTCCAGATGGCATGAAATATTTTACTTATAAAAATCATTTGATAAAATTAATTTCTACTTGCTCTAAATTTTTTAAATATAAATATTGCTCATGATTCAATGAGATATAATCCTATTTTCACTTTGTTTTTAATGCTATTTTTATTAGGATGGAGGCTTATTGACCAATAACCCAACTGCTTTAGCTATTCATGAATGTCGATTATTGTGGCCAGATACTCCCCTTCAATGTGTAGTCTCTGTTGGCAATGGAAGATATGAACCAAATTTAGAAATGAACACCAATAAAAGTAGCCTCAAAGAGAAAGTTGTTAAAATATTAGACAGTGCAACTGATACAGAAGGTAATTAATGTCTTATCATTATATTAATATTTTTCTTTTATAATGATTCATTGATATCAATGTTTTTCTATAGCTGCTTTTTTTAATAATTCTATAGAACAGTTCTATATTTAAGAGATGAGGAATTATGTAGATTATTTACATTTGACGGATATTTGTCCTCATCTTGTTTATTGTTAACACAATGTTTCAGCTGATATATCCTCCAACCTTCATCAAGTGTCTTGGGGAAATTTCGAACCTGGGTTCTCATTCCTAAGGTATTTTTTGTTGTTATTATTATTGTTCAGTAGTTTTATTTTTATAACGTGCTTTCACTTCACTACCGAGCGCAGCTATGTGTGCCTTAGGTATGTGCTGTGGTTTGCTCTTATGGTTACTGTATTGAAAGTGTTTTGCGTAGGATGTGTGCAGTGCCCAGTAGTGCAATTTTCTGTATGTTATATATATTTGTA
>NC_068981.1:94135824-94140600 GCF_001194135.2 Octopus bimaculoides
CCAGTAGTGCAATTTTCTGTATGTTATATATATTTGTAAGTATTATTATTATTATTATTATTATTATTATTATTGTTCAGGTCACTGCCTGAAATCGAACTTGGAATCTTGGGATTAGTAGCCCACGCTCTTAACCGCTATGCCATATCCGTCAAATGTAAATAATGTCTCATCTCTTAAATATAGAACTGTATTATCTAATCGGTATGGAGCCGACATTAGACTTCAATAGAGACATATAGAGAAACTCCATCAAAAACTAGCTCATCTTTCAAACCATCTAACTTAGATACTCAAAGCTAATACCACCTGGATTGAATATAATAAAAGAAAAAAAAGAAAAGCCCACGGGCATATGGCGTAGTGATTAAGAGTGCGGACTACTAACCTCAAGATTCTGAGTTCAATTCCAGGCAGTAACCTGACTAATAATAATAATAACAACAACATTGAAAAATACCTTAGGAATGAGAACCCAGGTTTGAAATTTCCCAAAGACAACTGATGAAGGTTGGAGGGTGTATCAGCTGAAACGTGCTAACAACAAACAAGATGAGGACAAATATCCATCAAATGTAAATAATGTAAATAAATTCTATAGTAGTTTTTCAAATTCCAACACCTGTATGTTTTGATTATACATTGGTCATAGAGTAGTGGTTGGCTTCTGTTGAGCCAGGTTTATGAATTTGGATATAGACAATAACTTGAAGATGTTTGGGCTCTATTAAATTGATTTACCCTTGAATACTTTGCGATGAAATCTTCAGTAGTATACAAATAACATGATACAAATACGTGATATTTTCAATAGTTTGTACATATTATTAGAAAAATAACTTAACTGGAATGTACTTTGTCTAAATCACAATATAGTGTCTGAAGTTGAAACTTATCAGTGCTCACCTGCAATGAATAAACAAGCAATTATGCAATGGGAGTGTCTTTTTATTGTATTTTACATCCTGGTGTAGGTGCAGTTAGTTTTGAAAATAACTGATAACAAAGTTGAATTTCTATTCACTCAGCTAGGAAGTAGCTGATATTTTTCAGGAAAGCTGACTGTAATATGTCTTACCTGGAGGCATGACTAAAGTAATGTTTTTTTAATATATCAATCACAATTTGTTCCTATTTTAAATTTGTATTTGGAGACATCTGCATACAAATTTTTAATGGATATAAACAACTCTTTATAGTATTCATTTTTCATTTCTTTTATTTATTTTAAATGGATTTATATTTTATATAAACATATTTATATTTTATTAGCTGGTAACTTGTTAAAACCTGGAGTCGAAATAATATCATAGTGTTTGAAAAAGTTGTAAATTAGAATTTATTACAGGCATAACATTGATTTTCCAGAATCATTGGTTCCCAAATCTCTCTTGATTACTGATTTTTCTGAACCAAGGGTGGTCACCATGGTCAACACACTAAATTGAACAAATATTAAATTTACTTAGATAATTAAATGAAATATGGGTACCTCTGCATGATTATAATTGACACAAGTTTATTAATACTGTACTATGCATGATACTGTGGAGGCGCAATGGCCAGTGGTTAGGGCAGCGGACTCACGGTCATAGGATCGCGGTTTCGATTCCCAGACCGGGCGTTGTGAGTGTTTATTGGACGAAAACACCTAAAGCTCCACGAGGCTCCGGCAGGGGATGTTGGCGAACCCTGCTGTACTCTTCCACCACAACTTTCTCTCACTCTTACTTCCTGTTTTTGTTGTGCCTGTAATTCAAAGGGTCAGCCTTGTCACACTGTGTCACGCTGAATATCCCCAAGAACTACGTTAAGGGTACATGTGTCTGTGGAGTGCTCAGCCACTTGCACGTTAATTTCACGAGCAGGCTGTTCCGTTGATCGGATCAACTGGAACCCTGGACGTCGTAAGCGACGGAGTGCCAACAACATGCATGATACTAGTCTGTGCAAAGTACTAGTAAACTAATCTGGTGGCTACAGGAATTTGAAGTTGCTGTTTGTAAATTAATATGGATTATAAGAGGTTCTGGATCATTAGTGTGTGAAATGTCTGGGTTGTATCTGTACCATAACAGTTAAAATTCATAGGGTCACAAGGGCTGTAAATAGCTGAGAGTATTTAGTTTTTGAGTCAAAACTCTCCTTCTGGTGCTTGGTAAAATAAGTGCCTGCAATATGCTAGAGTTGAGTCACTCTGCTATTTCCCCTTCTTCTATATAAATTAATCATGAGCCTATAACATTCATATTTCATCTTATTCATCATTTAAGATATATTATTTACTTTCTTCTTTTAGCTGTTAATACAACTTTGACCGATTTACTACACCCAAGCAGCTACTTCCGATTCAATCCATATCTTTCTGAACCCTGTACATTAGATGAAATCAGAATGCAAAAACTCGAGCAAATGCAGCATGATACTCGAATGTACCTACGCAAAAATGAATACAAAGTGCAACGATGTGCAGAAAAATTACTAGAACAAAGACATCTCTACCAAAAAGGATTTGATTGGTTACAATTAAAGAAAGATATGCTAAATAAATAATTTAAATCATTCATAAATAAGTAAATTATGTTCCCAGGCAGTTCACTTTGAGGTCATTCATTGTAAATTTTAATTACATCAGATTCCTTACTATTTATTTGCTTCTAGCCTTCTCTTAAATCAACAATCTACCTTTCTTCAGGAATAAGTTTACAAGAGACTTGCCTGTCCAGTTGCTTGGAGACAGTTCATGTTCATAAATGACTAAACGAATTTGATATATATATATATATATATACACACATACACTTACACACACATTGTATGTGTATATTATACATATATAGATGTATGTATGCTGAAACCCCCTTCCGTCATGATTGACCATGGGATTGCACCTAGAAAGTTACTCTCTCAGGCACAAGTCCAGGCAAGGTTGTTTATGGAAGACCAGCAGTCACCCATGCATACCAGCCTCCCCTCTCCATGCCACCAGTGTTATCCAAGGGAAAGGCAAAGGCCGATACAGTTTGACACCTGTGACATCGCAACTCATTTCTACAGCTGAGTGAACTGGATCAATGTGAAATAAAGTGTCTTGCTCAAGAACACAACACACAGCCCAGTCTGGGATTCAAACTTACAACCTCACGATCGTAAGCTCGACGCTCTAACCACTGAGCCATGCGCCTTCACATGTATGTATGATATCATACATATATATGTATGCATGATATATATATATATATATATACACACACACACACACATATATATATGCATATATAATATATATGCATATATATACATTATGTACTTATATAATATATATACAAATGCATATATACATTATGTACATATATAATATATATATATATGCATATATACATTATCTACATATATAATATATACGTATATAATATATATATATATATATATATATATATATATATATATATATATATCATCATCATCATCGTACACACACACATGCAAATATACACACAAATAATCCTGTGCAATTTGATGGCTGTTGATTTGTATGCTTTGAAATAAATGAGAAAGGTTCTCTATCAACCTCTTTTTCTCTGTCTTTTTAGCCTCTCTCTACATTTATTTATATACCTTTTACCATCATAAGACCATGGCCATGCCAGGGGGACCGCCTTAAATATAAATACATAATTACAATGGATGATGCCAGGTAGCCATAAGCAGTGAACATGCTTTGCTGGCATATCACCAGGGACACACCCAAAACACAATTTAAATTTTAGATTTAAATCTAAACTCTAATTATAACTTTAGTGACAGGGTGGCCCAAAAGTAGGTTTACAGTTATTCAACTATCTCCTTCACATTCATATATTAACAGTTTAGATCTTAATTGTAAAAAAATATGAAACCATTATTCTATGCTAATTTAGTTTTCTCAAGCTCCCTTTTCAGTTTATAAGATAGAAATTTAAATGTAATAAAATATTTTAAAAGAAATTTAAAGTGCCTACGTGATAACTGTAAACCTAATTTTGGGCCATCCTGTATATAAATATAAATGTATGTAGATGCATGCACAAGCATGTACAAGAAAGCCAGAAGTGAAACTTATGAGTAAAACATGATCCTCTGACCTGTCTAGGAGGGTAACATCTATAAATAAGAATTGATTTATATCATAACAATGCATCAAACCCAGTATGGAAAGCAGACATGAAATGATGATAAAGATTACATATATATGTAAGTGAAATAACTTATAATGAAAACAGAAAGCTTCTAATAATAAGAAAAGGGAAAATTAAAATACCTTTATGTATTTCAGGCATCTTACATTGATGATTGCCAAATGGGCTATCATCTGTAAGGACTTGCATAAACTGATATTTCTAAGCCATTTACTTCCGATGATAAGTGTTTGTGTCTGAAATATGTAAAAGTTTCTTAACTTTCCCTTTGCACTTTATTAGAAGTTCTCCATCTTCATTGTTTGTTGTTTTACTTCCGTATCACAATGCTTCAAGCATACTACAATGTTCTTCTGCATTAATAAAAACATATATATTTATATGTACTTATATATCCCTCTCTCTCTCTCTCTCTCTTTCGGAGAGAGGCACAAGCACATACACAGATATATACACATGCAGCAGTAACTTTCACCTACCAAATTCAATCACAAAGTTTCGGTCGGCTTGGGGCTATAGCAGAAGACACTTGCCCAAGGTGCTACGCGGTGGGACTGAACCCGAAACCATGTAGCTGGGAAGCAAGCTTCCTAACTAC
>NC_068981.1:94140610-94153935 GCF_001194135.2 Octopus bimaculoides
ACCATGTAGCTGGGAAGCAAGCTTCCTAACTACACAGCCATGCCCGTGCCAATATATATTTGTACATATAAATGAATACGTGTGTGCATATGTATGCATACATGTATGTGGGTGTGTGCATGCACATATTCATGTGTCTGTGTGTGCATGCGCTCCCATGGACACACTCACATATACAAGTATATACTTGTACATACCACCCCTTCCTACTTCCCCTCCAACCACACGACTGATTTCCGGTCTACTACGCGGTATTTTCCAAGTAACTGTTGTCACTGATATACCAACATCAAACCACATGACCTTCCTCTACCAATCACAGCCCACCTTATGGTAATAAAAATCAACTTCTCTCATTCAAATTCAATGTAGTTGAAGATTAGCATCACGCTTGAAACTCTTAGAGTACCAACGAATTTGAATCAAACTATTTTGATCCATACCTGTAAATATGTTGAGTGTCCTTTTGTTTGTCCACTCACTTGTGTGTATACATATATATATATATATATATATAGAATTGATAATGAAGAGGAGAGTGATTTGTTCACATCTAAAACATTTTTATTAAAATGTTCTCGGGCCGACCAAAGACTTGTGAGTGGATTTGGTAGATGGAAACTGAAAGAAGCCTGTCGTATATATATATGTGTGTGTGTGTTTGTGTGTCTGTATTTGTCCCCCCCCCACCATCGCTTGACAACCGATGCTGGTGTGTTTACATCCCCGTAACTTAGCAGTTGGGCAAAAAGAGATCGATAGAATAAGTACTAGGCTTACAAAAGAATAAGTCCTGGGGTCGATTTGTTCGACTAAAGGCGGTGCTCCAGCATGGCCGCAGTCAAATGACTGAAACAAGTAAAAGAGAGTACAACATATATAACTCTGACCTACATATGTTTTGACTGCACATTGCTCTGTATGCAATTATGCATTCTAGTCACTGCAATTTCATCAAGCGTCCACCACTCACTTTTTTTCCAAAGTGAACTGATTTAAACAAGCGTCCTGAATACCAGCGCAGGATGCTTGTCTGAAGCAGTTCACTTTAAAAACACTGAGTGATGGACCCTTGATGAAATTGCAGTGACAAGAATGCATAATTACATACAGAGCAATGTGCAGTCAAAACATATGTAGGTCAGAGTTATATATGCTGTAGAAAACTTTAATAAAAATGCTTTGGATGTGATTAAATCTCTACTTTCCTCTTCATTATCAAATATATACTCTACGGAATATTTGCAGTTCAGAATAGGAACATGGACTACTCAACAAATGAAGCTTACCAGTATCTCTTTTAATCTTGAGTACTATTTAATGGACCGTTGTGGATAGCTGACATCTATACCAATACGTGAGATAATATGGTATCTGCACGAATAACTTAAACCTTTTATACTCTCTCATAACTTCAAGCCAATAAGGCCACTGAACCTGACAATGTTTCTTCCATTACCCATAACTGGTGTGCACCAGATCTAGTTCCTAACTTCAAAATATTCAATCTCTTCCTCTTGAGGGATATGGCTCAATCTTTTGGAACATACCTATTCAGTGTGTTCTATCTCCAAGAAGGGAAATCCCTCTAACCTTGCCAATCATCATACTAGCCTACTCACAGTATCTCAAAGTGATGGGAACAGCATTTAACAATAACCTCTAATACTTTGAGTTTCTCTTCAGAACAGATTTGGCATGAGATGCTTAGGTTTCATGTGGATGATTTTTGGGTATAGGAGTCCATAACTGGCAAAAGTCTTTGAATTTATTTTATGGGTGTTTTAACAACAACTCCTGTTTTGCTATTTTGATAGTCTTTATGTTCCATGAACATGACTGTGATCTTTACACATCTCTTGTGGATCTATAGTTTACATTTGCTATACAATACAGAGTTTCTACCTATACCTTGCATACTAAGCATGGTCACTTCTTGTTATTGTATGCTGTTTGTCATTTTCTTTTATTTGAAAACTATCATGCAGCTTATATTTTCAAAGTGTCTTCTCCAGTATATATTGAACTTTTTTCATTTTTATTGGGTTGGTCTGGAGCAGAGACATAACTAGGGTTTTTTCCACCTGGGGTTGATCTTTGAGTTTGCAAACCCAGCTCCATAAAAATAGAACATAATTCACATTAAAGTGCTCCCATACTAAATTCATGCCATAAACCTACAGATTGTGAAATAACTATTTAAACAAATTTATTTAAATACTTATTTATTCTAAATAATCTATTTGCAATATATTTCATCTTAAGGCTAGTAAAATTTTAGATGTATTAAACACATAATGCTAATAACTGCAATTAAAAGTGGCTTTCTATTATAGTAGCAAAGTGAATGTGGCAACTAAAAAATGGTAGCTATATTATAACCATAAAAAGTGAAGTTAGTAAATAGTTGTAGGTAGCCAATCAAAGATGAGTTGCTTGGACTATCTCTATACTCATTTACAGTCAAAGTGTACTGGTTATCTCCTTTTTACTTTCCATTTAACAAACTGTCTTTATCTATGATATACTGTCATTGTAAGTAGCATTATTTTTTATAAAATGTTCAACTACACTTAATATTGATTATATTTCAGTATAAAATGGTGAAAATTATAAACCATATCTTCAAAATTCTTTCTACTATAGGCATAAGGCCTGAAACTTGGGGAGAGGGAGGCAATCAATTAGATTGACTCCACTACGCAACTGGCACTTAATTTATCGATCCTGAAAGGAAGGCAAAGTTGACAATAGCGAAATCTGAACTCAGAATATAGCAATGGGCAAAATAAATCGCATCTTTAAAGACGACAACACATCATGGTACAAATAATTCTATAGTGTTTACTCATATTACACTCTAATAGTTGTCTGCATTGGCAGAATCATCAGTGATCAACAAAATAGCAAGTAAGTTCTTTCTGACACAGAGAATGGCAACTCTTCTCTGTTCTGTTCAAGTCATTTGAGCTTACATTATCATCTATAAATTCCATCTAATTTCTTGAAATTATCTAGAATGGAAAAGATTTTATTTAATGTTTTGAGTACTTTGCTAAAAAGGTATCATTTGTCCAGTCATTATTCAATATTAATAATTGAATATGTTGTACCTGAGACCCATCTTTGTTTCCTGCCAACTCTATCCTTTTAAATAGTGTATCAAAGATTTGTGTGTAGATTATTTTAATGGTATAATCTGAAAAGCAAAGCAAGAAGATAAAATGAGTTGTTCTTGCATGAGGAGACAATGGTTTAGAGAATTTGTTTTGATCAGTGTTTAATGTTAGTGAATAATCTGTCACCATTATAGTCACATATAAGTGTTTTTTATAAGTGAAGGTGGTTAGGCTGTTGCACTCACCATCACTAGATCGTGGGTTCAATTCCATGATTGGATGGCATGTTGTGTTCTTCAACAAAATACTTCATTTCACATTGCTCCAGTCCCCCTTTCAATCAAGGGGGAATGTTGGCCTGCTTGCCTAGCCAGCAGGGAGGCATTATCTGAAGGCTAAAACACTGCAAAATGCATTGTGACCAGTGATGTGGAACAACATTTGATAGCCTAGTCGGACACATGATCATGTGATAAGTGTTTTTATATCTTGTCAATAAAAGGTCTAGTTAGAGTTTGTTGTACATCCATGTATTCCTTTGTTGAAGAGTTGGTGATATGAAGTCAGTCCTCAGTTAAACAATTATGACTGTGGAATCAACAGCTCTGCTAGTGTCTGCATTTCAGATACATAAATCTGTTTCTGGGGGATATCATTTTAATAGACTTCTTAATGAATATTTCAACTATGAATGGAGAAAGCATAATGAATAGAGATGGGTTTCTGGTTGAAGTACATTTAAGAAGATAACAAATCTCAATAGAGTTATGGCATCTATTTGAGGTACTGAAATTTGTAAAATATGTCAGCGTTAGGTGAGAAGGTTGTCAGGAACTTTTGTGGGTGTGAATTTGTTCATTAAAGCTAATAGAAAGTTAGTGCTATTTAAAGGTTTCTTACAACTGTTTGAGCTATATGATGTTACAATATTGTCTGAAGTTGATATGTTGCTGTTGAAAACTGTCTTCATACAGTTCTTAAACTACCTTTAACTGCTTCTGTAGTGCCTGGTGTTTCAACAACAAGCTTTATTATCTGTCAATTATAAGAACAGTATGGATAACAAAGCATAGTTTTGTACCACTTCATTATGAATTTCACAAAAACCTTTGAAACTATAAACTCAGAAGCTCTTCAGTAGATAATAGTGAAAGTAGGCTGAAACCCCTAATAATTTTTTCTGTAGGCACAAAACCCGAAATATTAGGGGAGGAGGCTAGTTGATTAAATCAACCTTGGTATTCAACTGGTGCTTATATTATTGACCCGAAATGGATGAAAGGTAAAGTTAACCTTGGTGGAATTTGAACTTGGAACATAAAGCTGGAAAAAACGGTTATTAAGTATTTTGCTTGGTTTGGTAGTTATTCTGTCAGCTTGCCACTTTTGAAACTCTTAATGACATGAAAGAACAAGTATCAAACACCTTAATCAATTTTATAAATGGATGTAACAAATCAAATATTGTTTAATGTTTACTGGTAATTATACACCAACTACCTTTCAATGATATTAGTATTGCAGAAATCTATATTTCCTACAGATTAACTGGCAAGCACTTCAACATCTACACTACAAGTGCTCTGCTAAATTAGAGCTATCAAAAAAGATCACCAGAGATCAACTGAATGTAAAAAAACTGTGACTTCATTAGCACACTAATGAGAGAACATGCATAATTATAAACAATTTCCTATCTGTTAGATTACAATTGAGTTTTATAACCAATGTAGAAAATGTTCCCTATTAATATAGTCTGAGAAAAACTTACATTCAACAAACTGGTTAGTTACTTGTATTCTGTTCTACTTAATATAAAAAAATATTGAAATTAAATAAATGAGAAGAGAATAGGAATTACATAATTAACTTCATTAGCTTATTACTGTTTCTGCAACAAGATGCAGTGTACTCAGAGCTGAGTGCTTGTGCATCACTTAATAGCTTAAAATGAAGTGCTTGTTTATTTGAGAAAGTATTTAAACATGAGAAAATTCTTAACCATGATCAGGCTAAAATTCTCAACTTTGTGGTTTTCAGAATTCACAATTGTAATTCTCTGTTTTTGCTATCCTGAAAACAGCACCAGAATATATATACATAAAGTCTTCCAAAATTATTGCACTCATACACACACTTAAGATTCTCTTTCACAGAAGTATGTCCTCTATGTTAGTTACAAAAAATAAAATAGTTATATATTTAATAAGTTTTGACATGACTTACAAAAGTATTAATTCTTACTTTATTAACATCTTGCAACTAACTTCCTTAGGCTACTTCAAACTTTAGTCAATACCAAGTAGTAATAATCATGAGAACCACACTTGGATTAAGTATACAAAACAGTAGCTGTGTAAGTTGTGTAATATAAACATTGTTATCAAGGCCTTATCTTTTCAGCATATTACATTAATCATTGACATGGAAGCACCACAGAAATATCAACAAATCCAGCTTCGTTGGAAGAAAAGAAGGGGTCTAGGTCATGGTTTTCCAAGAAATCTTGAAAACATTATAATGTTTGGACAACATATAGGATATAAATTCAACTCTAGTTCTAGTCTGCTTCTATGTATTCAAGCAAGCAGGATATGTATGTTGTATATTGAATAGCTGATGTCTGCTGAAAGTACTGAATATTATTCTATGTTGATGATTTGGATATTTTGAAAATACCAAATTTTCAAAGCATCAAAAGAATTGTAAAATTTAAATTATAATGGAGTGGTCACAGATTGTAAACAAATGGTAAATTTTGATATTAGAAAGTATAAACGACTTTGATTATAATTTAGGGAACCTAATGTATGGGCTCAAAACAATTCTTTTGATGCTTTGAAACTAACTTCCTTAGGCTACTTCAAACTTTAGTCAATACCAATGTTGTGGCCTTTTAAGTAAGTGGCATCTAATTCTGAAATCTGTGATATGTTTAACTGGAAACACCAGTATCCTGAACGTACTCACTTCAGAGTACCTGACACTTCTCTCATATGTAAAACAATAACAAACACATATTTATAATGCACATGCTCACATTCATGCAATATATTACACACATCCATGCATTTATTATTTCACATTTAATTAATCAGTCCAGTTCAAAATAAATTAGTTTCATAAATTTATAAGATTTTAATTCTCTAGAAAATTCAGTCTGTTAACGTAAATCTGATACTCTCTAAGCCGGGAGTGAAACATTGTTGGCTCAAGTTGTTTTCCGTGTAGAATTCAGCCCAGGCTGGATAGTATTTACTGACTGCACCGCCCCAGCTCCAGCCATTGGGGATTAATATATTTGTTAAACCTTTAGAAATAATCTCATTATAACCTGGAAAAGAAATGAAGAAATATATAAATAAAACAAAAAATCTTTAAATTCAGCATTCCACAAAAAGACAAAAAAGCAAGATATCTATTATATCACATTTCAACCAGAAAAATGAGAACAACATACGAAACAATCCAAATTATTTGACTGTATTTAACAAAGTTTTCTAACAAAGTTTCCCCATATATATGCCTCCTTCTGTCCAACATCCTTTGGATTGAGAGTCTGATGTCAAATTGATCTACCACAGCATGTATCATCCACACATAACCAAGACACTTCATGGCAGACTTGCACTTGCTCCATGAACAAAAGCTTCAAAAACATCCTTCATCATACAAACCAAAGACAGAGTCTTGTATTACACTTCTTCCTTAAGCATGAACAACACAAAGCTAACCATAATATTGCTACAAAAGCTAGGCCTCAATCTCTGACAATCTCTCATGGTGACCTCATGTATATAACATTACTAAAATTGTATTCCAAAGACTAGGTTTCCTCTTGAAGGCCAGAACATACATGGGCCATTATTATTTGTCTCTGCAAAGTTCATGTGCAATCACATTAGAATACAAGTCACACACTCAGTCTTGACTTTATCAAAAAATGGTTGCTGATAAGAAAAGATTGAATATGCTAGATATTCAAATTGAGCATCAAACCATATCGATCATATCTGTCTAAGAAGTTTGAAAAGATTCCAACCATTGCTTTCTTCCTCTGTCTAGCACAGAGAAAAACAGTCTGCTTCTCTGAACTAACAAGCAGCCATGTAACCTTCAGTAAAATACCCATGCATTTATCTCTCCTCACTAACATCTTTGCGGTGTCTTAATCACCAATCACTACATTAAAGACTTTTATTCTAATTCTTTTTTTCCACTGGATCTCTGCTTTTCCTTCTTTGTCTACTAATATCATTCTTCAAAAGTATTAACTATATAACAACTACCCTTCTAACAATCAGATGGGCCTGCAAAGTTCAAGGAACCACCTTTCCCCTAATTAAATCTAATTGGTTAAATTAAATTTGAAACAGGGATTTGCTATGACTTACAAAATGATTAACCAGTGTAAATTAAAAATATTAAAGCTAATAGGTAATGCAGAAGGTTTTTTTAATTCAAAATAGACATTCATTTCTCTTATTTTAGCTGTCTTATCTTGTCAAAGACTATATTTTCACAGATAAAATTACAAATAAGATCAAGTATATGGTTACCCCCACAGGGCAGTATGATAAAACTTCTAATCTATAATCTAAAATGTGATATAACCACACACCAAAATACATAGAGTTTCAAATACAATTCAAAGGTATCAAAGTACAAGGACCTTTGGATTGAAACAAAATAAATTAAAGAGAATGGAAATGTAAACAACAATAATTAAAGCATTAAATATGAAAAACAAAAATAGGGGCCACATCTAGGCCAACAAAATTGCACATAGAGAAATAGTAATACCATACAGAGTAGAGATTCTACTGAAGGCAATTTCAAAACAAATAATAGTCCACATTACATCATATAGAGAGAACAATAAACATCTTAACCAACGACAATAAGCAATAAATATCACAACACATTATATTTTCAACATTATATGTTTTAGCCCGTTAACATTTAGATTTCTTTGTCAAATGTTTTGAATTAATTATGCATCATCTCATAGCTTTGGGATTTCAGTGATCATCATCATTTAACATCTGCTTTCCAAGCTAGCATAGGTTGGACAATTTGATTGGGGACTGGTGAACCAGACTCCAATCTGACCTGGCAGAGTTTCTACAGCTGGATGCCCTTCCTAATGCCAGCCACTCCGAGAATGTAGTGGGTGCTTTTTATGTGCCACTGGCACGAGGGCCAGTCTGGTGGTACTGGCAAAGGTCACGCTCAAGGCGAAGCTGGAAACGATCGCGCTCAAATGGTGCTTTTTACGTGCCACCGGCACGGAAGCGAGACCGCTGCTCTGGCAGTGATCCCGCTTGAATGAATATTTTTAGAATGACATTGTTGGATAAGTATAAATCCAACAATGTCATTTTAGAATGACATTATGAGATAACTAGATCTGGTTGATTCGAACATAAAACAAATAGAATATTTAGGCTTTTAAATGTTAAAGGGTTAAAACTGAAACCAAAATAAAAACTAGTCAATTCTCTCAAGAAAAGAGTTTGAAGTTTCTTTAATCCTAATGTGTATTTTTATGTATCTTCAACAGTATTGTTGTTGTTGTTGTTGGCACTCCGTCGCTTACGACATCGAGGGCTCCAGTTGATCTGATCAACGGAACAGCCTGCTCGTGAAATGAATGTGCAAGTGGCTGAGCACTCCACAGACACGTGTACCCTTAACGTAGTTCTCGGGGATATTCAGCGTGACACAGTGTGACAAGGCTGGCCCTTTGAATTACAGGCACAACAGAAACAGGAAGTAAGAGTGAGAGAAAGTTGTGGTGAAAGAATACAGCAGGGTTCGTCACCATCCCCTGCCGGAGCCTCGTGGAGCTTTTAGATGTTTTTGCTCAATAAACACTCACAACGCCCGGTCTGGGAATCGAAACCGCAATCCTATGACCGCGAGTCCGCTGCCCTAACCACTGGGCCATTGCACCTCCACCTTCAACAGTATGCACATGTCTAAATTAACAAAAATCATCTAATATGCTAACACAGGTAGATACTCTTCTCACTACCAGACAGTGAGCTGTGATTAGAGTGACAGCTGTTTCTTGTCAAGTTAACAGGAACAAAGGCACAGGCTTAGCTATGCAGTTAAGAAATTTGCTTTGGAACCATGTGGTTTCAGTTCCACTGCTTTGCAACTTGTGCAAAAGTCTTCTACTATAACTCCAATCTGACCAATGCCTTTTGAGTAAATTTGGTAGCTGGAAACTGAGTGGAAGTCCATTGTGTGTGTGTGTGAGTGTCTTTGTGTTTGTCCCCACCACTACAGCCTGATAACTTGTGGTGATATGTTTACACCTCTATAACTTAGCAGTTCAGCAAAAGAGACTGATAAAGTAAGTATCAGCCTTAAAAAAGAAGTACTGGGCTCAATTTGTTTGACTAATTCTTTTAAGGCGATGCCCCAGAGTGTCTGGTGTTCACTGACTGAAACAAGTGAAAGATAAAGATTAGCCTGTTGATGAAAAGCTTTTTCAAATTTGGGCATTTCATACTATGGAAGATAGGCAAAAAATTATTGGGATTAACGTTTGCATATTCTAATTTCTTGTCAGAAGTAGTTAGTTCTTATTTTACTTTCTTCTTGGAAAACATTTACAACTGTTAACAACTTTAGATAATGTTAGAAAGAATTTTTTTTAAAAAAAAGGACAAGTACCTGTATATAAGTGCTTTGAATTTTTATTGAACCAAATGTTTCCTGCCATTGTTTTGGAACAAGCTAAATGGCTACACAAACTGACACTGCTATTGTAGCTACTGTTACTTCTTTTGAGATGTGGTTGACTAACACTGCGATTCAACTCAAGAGGTAACATGCTAGGTTTTTCAGTGACTACACACTGAATGTAACCATGTTCTTGCAGTAATTCTTTTACTGAAAAATAAAAGTAAAATATGTTAGATCAATACCTGGGAAGGTTTTGTTTTCATATTTGGTTTGCAAGATTCTAGATGTGATGAACTCATATGCTGAAACAGATTTTGTTATGTCTTGGGAGGGTTATCAAACCAATAATAAATATGTGCACTGGTTTCATTTCATTGTTTTTTTATTAATCAATTTCTTAACATTTAATGTATTAGTTAAACCATTGTTCAATTAATTGCTAGGTTAACCTACCAGTGATCTCATGAGATCACTTAAAAATTACAAATTTCGTAATTATCTGTCAATATTTACACATATCTAACCTTTTTGCTATATCTACTAGGTATATTTCTCTGATATTCAAATGAGGTTTGCTAATTTTTCACCCAATATCTTGCTTATTTCTATTTAAAATGTTATTTTGATCATTCCAGCGTGTTTCTAAGGTAGTTTTATGCTAGAAATCCCAGTTAATAGAATTATGGGAGGTAATGGGTTAATTAGTCAATCAATTAGTTAGGTTTGTCAAAGTTCTTTCATTGTCATTTTCAACTTCACCAATGACAAGCCCTCTCCACTGCAGGTCTGCTTCAGACTTGTCTGAGGCCTTGTGCCAAAATAAGAAAGAATGATTGGCATAATGGCCCTCCCAAGATACAACAAAATATGGGAAGGTGTTATAAGTCTTCTGCAGATCTTTAGTATAAAGCATCATATATTGACTGAAATAAGTAACAGTTGCATATAAATATCCATTAATAGCAGTCTTTTACCTTATGTAAAACACAAATCATCGCTTTATGTCCACTTTCCATGTCGGCATGGGTTGGCTGGATTGATATAATTTAATTCAATTCTTATAAGAAGCCACTACTTTCACAGATTAGTGCTTGTAAATACCAAGCCAAAAGGACATGCATGAGCACCAATCTATGAGTAAAGTGGGTTACAATAACAACCAATTCAGAAAATAGCAGCTCATCTATCCTATGCTACAATGGAAAATGGACAGAAAATGCTGCCGATGTTGCCAACCATGAGGATGATCTAAGTTTTTTTTTTTTTTTGATGGCAATAAACTGCTTGAAACTAAAGTTTTAGCTCTAATTGTAAAAATTAAAGGAAAATAATTCTGGGAGGTGATTTTTTAAAAACTTGTTATGACGAATGATAAATGTCGCTTTAAAAGTTTAATTTTTTAAAAAAATGTTTACTGGCTTCCTAAAAACACAATGAGAATTTGTTTTCTATTTTCACACAAACATTTGGATAATGTTTGTCTTGCTTAATGGGCTCTTATGAGATTTTTGATTTTTTTTTATGAATAAAGTTTACCCCCCAGTTTCTGCTGGGAAATCTTAGGAGAAGTGACATAAAAAGAGAAATTAAGATTTATGCAAATAGTTCAAATTATTTTACTTTTCAAACAAAAAAAATCATGATATATTTATAAACTGGCAGGTTAGTAATAAACTGTCATCATTATCATCATCGTCGTTTAACGTCCGCTTTCCATGCTAGCATGGATTGGACGATTTGACTGAGGACTGGTGAACCAGATGGTTACACCAGGCTCCAATCTGATTTGGCAGAGTTTCTACAGTTGGATGCCTTTCCTAACGCCAACCACTCCGAGAGTGTAGTGGGTGCTTTTACGTGCCACCAGCATGAAGGTCAGTCAGGAGGTACTAGCAACGGCCATGCTCGAAATGGTGTTGGCATAAATTTGGATTGGAGATAAATCACCACTTCTATTTTCATTTGTAGCATATATGTTTCTGAAACAGAACTTGACATTTGAAGAACTCCTGAGGGAATAGTCATTGAATAATTTTCAGGTTTCATTTGGTAAAAGAGTATAAGGAAAATGATAAAAAGTTCACTATTCACAATCACAGTATTTAATATCATTTAATCATGAACAATTACACCAGACATTTTATAAACTGTTTCAGAGTTTGTGGGTATAGTCATTGGTTGTGAAGTTTGCTTTGCAGCCCTGTGGTTCAGGGCTTGACTCTAATGCACAACACTTTGGGCAAATGTCTTTCACTGTAACCTCAAAGTCGACTAATGTTCTTGAGAAGAGAAACTGTGTGGAAACCCATGTGTGTGTGTGAATGTATGTATATATGTATACACATACATTGTTTAATGTCCACCTGTCAATGCTTGCATGGGCCAGACAGAATTTACTGGAACATGTATGTATATATATATACACATATATATGTAATGCATGTGTAGGTGTATACCACCACCATCTATTTACTTTAGGAAAAAAAATGGTAACTTAGCTAGTCAATAACTAAAGATTAATAAGATGTTGAAATAAGTACTGGGGCTTAAATGACTGACTAAAACTCTTGAAGGCAGTGCCTCATCATGATTGCAATCCAGTGATTGAAACTAGCGAAAAATAAACAAAATATATGTAGCAAATATTGTTTTTTTTTTGTATGTGTGTGTGTGTTTGTGTTTCAATAATTTGTTATAATAATTTAGAGGCAGACATGTAAGTATTAAATTATCAATACAAATCCAGGGCTTCAAACCTAACCACAAATATTGGTAATTAAGCAATAAAGTAGCAATAATAAGGCAATGATATAGAAATGTTTATATTTAATTAAGAAAATATAATGCAACAAACCTTCTAGTCCAAGTTCAACATCCAGATTACCAAAAATAATTATGTGATTTTCCTCTGAAAGCAAACAGAAATACTTAATTATCTAAAAACAAAAAGAAGCAAGCTCAGTATGCCAAACACAAATCTAGTTTCCAGTTTTCAAATCATGTTCTCTTTTCATGCATTCCATTCTTCAAAAGATAAAAATTACATAACCCTTTAGCATTCACATTATTCTGTCAAATGTAATTCTTATTTATTTGCATTATTTTGCATTATCTCATGCATTATCGAGATTTTGATGATGCGATTGTTTACTTTTAGAATGACATTGTAGGAAAGGTGCAAGAGATAGGATCTGGCTAGTCTGAACATAAAAACAGGTAGTATATTTGGGCCAGATTTGGCTGGTTTAAATGCTAATGAAGAAAAGCCTTTTATATTAACGCTTCATGTTTTGCACATCTCTCAGATAATGTTATCAAAACAGATAGCAAATTATTTGGGTTTTTTTTTACTTTACTAATAATTTATTTTTCCATGTTGGCATGAGTGGAATGATTTTTCTTAAAGTATGTTTTGTAGCAGGATGACGTTCCTGCCATTATCTACACAACTGTACGACAGTGTAACGAAGGATCAAATGGGCTTTCAGCCCGATTTGGGGTAAAGTT
>NC_068981.1:94154367-94156762 GCF_001194135.2 Octopus bimaculoides
AGGTAACAAGAATGACCACCAAATTCAAAGGGGACGATGAACAAAAACTTGAGAACTTGGCTAATATAATCTATCAGGAAGGAGAGAAAAGATTTGGATCTGAAGCAGCGGGGAATGGAGAATCATCAGCAAATGGCGGACCATCGAGGAGAGAAAGATGGATTGCAAAGATACAAGAACAGAAGAAAAACTCAGAACCAGACGGAGGGATGCAAAGGAGGAGGAAAGAGAAGGGTTAAAACAACTATATGAAGAGATAAAAAAGAGGCATCGAAAACAACTAAGAAAAGAAAGAAGGAAGAACAGAAGAAAGGACAGAGAAAAGAACTCTTGTATTTTTGTAAACAACCCATAACAATATGCTAAACGTTTGTTTACTGAAAGTAAAAGTGGAAGATTAGATTGCACTAAAGAAGAGCTCGAACACCATCTTAAAGGGACATACAGAGACGCTAATAGAAATAAAGTACTTCCTGAAATGCTCGGGCTGAAGAAACCATCTGAACCAAGAGTACCATTTGATTTGAGTGACACCAGACGGAAGGAAATGGATAAGTTCATTAGAAAATTAAGAGCAAAATGTTCACCAGGGAATAACGGAGTTAGCTACAAGGTTTATAAGTATTGCCTAAAATTGCATTTACAACCGTTTGCACTGATAAGGGAAATGTAGAAGAAGAAAGATGTAGTAGACTGATTGAGTACAGCTGAAGGTATCTATTTACCTAAAAAGGAGGCAAAAACACTAGGGCAATTCAGACCCATTTCACTATTAAATACTGATGGGAAAATCATGTTTGGAATTATTGCTAGGCGAATCATAAAATTCATACAACATAGAACATGCATTTGCCATCTGGGAACCTATTAACTGTGCAAAACAACTTAAGAAAAACCTGTACATTGTATGGCTAGATCTTGCCAATGCATATGGATCTGTTCCACACACACTAATTCAAGCAGTTATGGACTTCTTTTGGATTCCAGAAGATGCTCAATGAATGCTCATGTGTTAGTTACTACGACAACTTGAGGATTAGATTTACAGCAAGAAAGTTCACAACAGAATGGCAACGACTTGAAGTAGGTATTGCAGCTGGATGCATGATATCAGTTATCTTATTTGTGCTAGTCATGGAGATGTTACTAAGATCAACAAACTGTGAGAAATCTGTTACAAAGACACCATTAAGGGCTTTTATGGATGATGTTACTGTATTATCAGAAAGTAGAGAAGCAGCAGATGGAATGTTAGAGCAGTTGGACGAACTAATAGGATGGGTGAGAATGAAATTTCGTGAAAGGAGACCAAAAAGAAATGAAATTCAGATAGGAGGTGAAGATATACCAACAGTGAAAGAACAATCAGTAAAGAGTACAGAGATTTACTAAATGATAAGCAGCAAAGCAAAGAAACACATGATTTAGTGGAACAAAGAGCAAAGGCAATTGACAGAACAACATTACCAGGGAAATTCAAATGTTAGATATGGCAATTTGGGCTGTACCCAAGGATAATGTGGCCATCACAAATGTACGAAATAGCCTCGAGTAGAGTAGAAAGGATGGAACAAAGATGCAGTGTGTTTATCAGAAAATAGCTTGGTCTTCCAAAACCACTGAATACAACTTCACTATATGGAAAACCCATGCTGCAACTACCAATAACATTAATTGCTGAAGAATATAAGGCAGGAAAGGCAAGGACACTAATGATGGTAAAGTATTCGAAAGATCAGAGCATCCGAGAAAACCTTCCAAAAGTATGAACAGGGAGGAAATGGAAAGCAGAAGAGGCAGTAAACAGGGCGATTGGAAAGCTAAGGCATACCAATATCGTTGGAGCGATGCAAGAAGCAAGAGCCAGTCTAGGGTCACACAATTTCAAGCCATTTTGCAACAGCAGTGTAAAAGAGATGAAAGAGGCAGTGGTACACGAAGTGAGAAAGGAGGAAGAAGAAAGGCGAAATATACATTTGGTGCAATGTAGTCAACAGGGACAGTGCCTCAGATGGGAGGAATATGTAGTCCGTTGCAGAATCTCATGGAAAAAAACTTTGGGCTTGGGATCAAGCAAGGACATCCTTTCTGATCAAGTCTACCTTCGACATTTTACCCTCACCGGCGAATTTAGTCCGGTGGAACATACAAACAACTGATGAATGTAGATGTGGAAAGAAAGCAACGGTGAGACATGTTCTGTCAAACTGCAGGCTAACACTAGACAGGTATACATGGGGTCACAATCAAGTCCTCGGCATCATAAGTGCAGCACTCAAGGAGAAGATCGAGGGATATAATAGGGGAGTGTACCCAAAAGTGGCAAAGCGCAGAAAAAAATGTACTTCCAGAAGAAGAGAAAAGGACATAAGGCCAGGTCTTCAAAAAAAATATA
>NC_068981.1:94156772-94159953 GCF_001194135.2 Octopus bimaculoides
AGAAGATCGAGGGATATAATAGGAGAGAGTACCCAAAAGTGGCAAAGCGCAGAAAAAAATGTACTTCCAGAAGAAGAGAAAAGGACATAAGGCCAGGTCTTCAAAAAAAATATAAGAGACAGATGAAATATGGAAGGGATACTGGGAGCCGGTCACGGATTTGGAAAAACTGTTAATATTTCCACTCATAAAAACAGCAAAAAGACCAGACTTAATCCTATGGAACACAGAATGGAAAATTGGAATTTTGCTAGACCTGACAGTGCCATAGGAAGAGAATATCGCTAATGCAGAGCAACGGGAGGAGAAGAGGTATGAGAGATTAACTGAAGAGTGTAGAGAACAGAGATGGACTGTTGAGTATTACCACCTGGCAGTGGTGGCTAGGGGCTTCATTGAAAGGAAAATGATAACGCTATTCAAAAGAAAATTTACATTTTCGAGCTCAGAGCTGAGAAAAGTAATAAGGAGGATACCAGAGGCAGTCGAAAAAGCCAGCTTCTATATATAGTTGAAGTGAGAAGACTGAAAATGGCTTGAAAGCCATAACATGCTAACTGGGAAATAGCTTCGCTAAGTGAGGCTGGCTGACACTTAAGCAACATTGCTGATTGACAGGTGGGCCAAGGTAGTGACCTCGTTCATAGCGCACCCTCCTCCTGGTTCGAAGGCTTGTACCACCAAACAACTGGTCGGCTCTGAAACTAACACAATATTGTTGGAAGGCAGGTTTAAAGAGGGTGCGGGCTAAAACTATGTGCCCTTACCCTCCATTGGTCAGTTGAAGCTTGACAGTGTCACGTGACAGTTAGCTGGTACTGGCTACTGGAGCTTACCAGTGAATATTTAAAGGGAAATTTGGTAAGATGGTCAGTCACCCACTGGCATTCGTTGATGCTGCATTGAAGAAACCAAAGAACAAAAAAAAAAGGAGAAAGAAGAAACGCACTCAACACCAGAACTGAAGACACCTCTGAAAGGAAGGGGGGGGGCGCCATGTCAAAAATGGTAGAGGAGTAGGGGCTGAAACCGGACGTAGTTCCTCCTGATGATGTCTTTAACAAATGGATCCTATAAAAGGGCTGTTGAGGTAGCGAACCATGAAACATGGTTGGAATTCCTCAGATAGTAGAAAAGTGTTATGTCAATCAGACAGAATTATTTACAAGCTATTGTCAGTTAGATGATTGTGTTTTTTTAATCTTTTTCATCAAGAGGGAAGGCAGAAGTCATGACCCTTCATAGGGCCAAGAAAATAATGGAAGGTAAGGAATAATGTATTCTCAAATCAGTGACCTGTCTAAATACTTGCAGTAGGACATTGCTACATGTATCCAAGATGCTAGATTAATTTAATTTCACAGTTAAAGGGTTAAATTTCATGGTTATGCCAGTAAGGATGGTAAATATCTACCAAAAAATGGAATTGGTATTTTCTGCAAGTCAAAATGCCTTAGTAAACTTGACACATCTCAACAAAAAAAAGGTACCTTCAAACATAACATTCCTCAAAAAAAGACAGACTGGTTTATAAAACTGCTTTCTGCACATAAGAGCAATGGAACTTTGAGTGGATATATCTGATTTCCATTGTAAAAGGGTTATTAGCAAGAGTGCCACTGAAACAGCAACACACTTCTTTATTTCTTTATTTTCTTAAGCACCATTATTGAAAAGAAACCAAACAGAAGTGTCTCTTTAGTAAATTACAAAACAGTATTCATGCAGTTAGATTATGGATAAGTGTAACTTGAAGAAAGACAACCTTTAAAGCACAGATTACCAATGAGAAACGATACAGTATTCATTAAAAACAAAAATAAGTACCATACCTGTAGATATATTTTTGATGTTATGCAAAATATTAATCATATGACCAGTGTGATTCTCTTTATGGAAATCCTTGATGGAAGCAAGCTTGTGATATACATTCACAAAAATAAAATGAAAATTCTTCACCTAGAAGAAGAAACAATTTTGCATTTTATCAAAATGACAAGAAAGTATTTATTTAATACAAGCACAGACATGGTCGTTTGGTAAGAAGCTTGCTTCCCAACTACATGGTTCCAGGTTCAGTCCCACTGCGTGACACCTTGGGCAAGTGTCTTCTACTATAGCATTGGGCCAACCAAAGCCTTGTGAGCAGATTTGGTGGACGGAAAACTGGAAGAAGCCATCAAATATATATGTGTGTGTGTGTTTGTCCCCCTGCCATTGCTTGACAACCGATGTGGGTGTATTTATTTCCCCGTAACTTAGCAGTTCGGCAAAAGAGGCCGATAGAGTAAGTCCTGGGGTTGATTTCTTCAACTAACACCCTTTAAGGCGGTGCTCCAGCATGGCCGCAGTCAAATGACCGAAACAAGTAAAAGAATAAAAGAATAATAGTGATTTTCCATATCCTTTTGATGAATATACATAAAAGTTTCATAAACATTTTTTGTTACTAGTTTAATAAAATGTGTAAGCTGTATGAGTAAAATTTCTGAGAAAAAAAAGGCCCCCAAAATCTCCAATTAATTGTCATTAATCTAGAAATTATTTTCACTTCTTTAAATTTTTAACCATTTCAGTTCATCCCTCAAATCTGTCTTTCTAGATGATGGTGAATGACACACTTCAATCTCTTTTGATACTGTATATTTTCTGCTTATACGAATATCAATATATCAACCAGAATATCGGAGGTTGGTATAAATTGCTGGTCACAATGTACTTCCTCACCTTGATGAATCTTTCAAAAGATGACATCCCATTGGCTAGGCTGAGATCATGACATTCTCCCAAAATGAGATACCAGTCCATAACAGGGATTACATTTACAGCTGAATAAACTGGAGCTATGTTAAATGAAATGTTTTGCTTAAGAACACAATGCCCTTCCAGGTTCAGGAATTGAAACCAATATCTTGCAATCATGAATGCAGCACCTAACCACTAGGCCACATGACCTCATGATATAGAACATTAGTTTACTTAATATTTGTTTTTTTTTTTTACACAAATTTTAGAAATTTTAAAAAAGGCGTAGGAGTGGCTGTGTGGTAAGTAGCTTGCTTACCAAACACATGGTTCTGGGTTCAGTCCCACTGCATGGCACCTTGGGCAAGTGTCTTCTACTATAGCCTTGGGCCGACCAAAGCCTTGTGAGTGGATTTGGTAGACGGAAACTGAAAGA
>NC_068981.1:94159963-94168117 GCF_001194135.2 Octopus bimaculoides
TTGACAACCGATGCTGGTGTGTTTATGTCCCCGTAACTTAGCAGTTCGGCAAAAGAAACCGATAGAATAAGTCCTGGGGTCGATTTGCTCGACTAAAGGCGGTGCTCCAGCATGGTCACAGTCAAATGACTGAAACAAGTAAAAGAGTAAATAGAGAATAACTAACAAAACCAAAATCTTAAGTATGATTTTCAAATCAAGTCCTCTTAATAAAAAGACTGGTACACATTTCACAACTGTACACCACTGTTATAAGAGAGCCTTTATGTGTTCACTTGATTTGCTAGAAATAGCAGCAAAATCCGTTTTGAATTACACCCTACAAAAGAGTGAGACTTTCAATAATGTAATCATACATCTAATATATCTCAAAAACAAAAAAAAAAAAGAAAAAATGGATAATCATGGCAGGACAACTTTTGATTATAGGTCAGTAAGACCAGAGCCGACCTGGGGCTGTAGATAGAATGCTTTTCAGTTGTCTCAGTAACAAACATCATCTGTATAAATGAACTGGATCCAGAGCAGCTGGTATTCTGGGAAAGCTAAGATTTGTTACTTCACTAACAAGAAGTAAATAATCAACTTCAAAATCTTACTAATTTTAGAAACTGAGAAACATAGCTTGCAATGTGTGTTAGAATTAGTACTATTAGCATGTACATATTGTGAGCTTATATATATATATGGGTGAGTGTCTTCTACTATAGCCTTGGACTGACCTCAGCCTAATGAATGAATTTGGTAAGCGGATTGTGCTTTCTTTGAGAGACAAGTGGGAATGGAAATATGTGTGTGTGTACTTATATAGATATCGTCACTATCATTTTAAAGTCCATTTTCCAAGCCTGCCTGGGTCAGAGGAAGTTTGTTGAAGGGCATCTAGCCATAGAAAATAGCCAGATGCCCTTTCTATCAGCATCCCTTACTTGTTTCGAATTAAGGAAATAATTCCCCTTGGCCCAATGTGTTTCTCACAGAAAACTGGAAATGAACAACAGTGATGTTCATTTGTAATCATCCCATAATATAAAAATAAGGGTACACACGCACACAAATATCTGGGTATCTACACACACACACACACACACGCACACACAATGGGCTTCTTTCAGTCTCTCTTTCTCAAATCCACTCACAAAGTCTTTTATTTCATTGTTTCCTTAATCTATACCCTTCACATTTTCCCTATTTGTCGCCGATGATGGAATATCCCATATTTTGGGATATCCCAGAAACAGCTGTAAGACTTAAAATTTTTCTAATAATAATAATAACGTATATGACTTGAGATGTTTGTCTTGCTTTAGGGTTTGCTGTCCTCTTAAACGATTATATATCCGCTATATCGGAAATCTACAATGGTTCCATAACTCCTGTCTCGGCCATGAGCTTGGAGCCCTGGTAATCTGTTACAGCACTTACCCAGCGTACCTAGTCATTTAGATCACCTGTGAACTAAATCCCCATATTTTGTATATGTATATATATATATATATATATATATATATATATATATATATATATGCATGTATGTACTGTTATTCTTTATATTGACACCAACTGGAATTCCATATTAAAAAAATAGAAAGCTAACATTGTTCTTGTTACAATGTTACAATAGAGAACATATTCCTCACAGAGGTAATGAATTCTATATCATGATGGTGAAAATTTCTTTCCTGGAACAAGCCTGAAACCATTTCAAACTATTCTAAGAGTTATTTCTGTGTTAGTAAAATGGTAAAGGGTAAAGACCTCCACCGGTCATGAATGACCATGGGATTGCACCTAGAAAGTTCCCCTCCAAGGCACAAGTCTGGGCAAGGTTATCTATAGAAAACCTGCAGTCGTCGTCGTCGTCATTTAACGTCCGCTTTCCATGCTAGCATGGGTTGGACGATTTGACTGAGGACTGGTGAAACCAGATGGCTACACCAGGCTCCAATCTGATTTGGCAGAGTTTCTACAGCTGGATGCCCTTCCTAACGCCAACCACTCAGAGAGTGTAGTGGGTGCTTTTACGTGTCACCCGCACGAAGGCCAGTCAGGCGGTACTGGTAACGGCCATGCTCATCTCGCTCGAGAAACCTCATGTGTCACCCGCACAAGAGCCAGCCCAGGGGCACTGGCAACGATCCCGCTCGAAAGATTTCATGTGTCGCTCGCACATGAGCCAGTTCAGGGGCACTGGCAACGATCCCGCTCGAAAGATTTCATGTGTCGCCCGCACATGAGCCAGTCCAGGGGCACCGGCAGCGATCTCCACCAATGCATATCATCCTCCCCTCGCCATGCCACTGATGTTATCCAAGAGAAAGGCAAACGCTGATATTGCTTGGCACCAGAGACATCGCAACTCATTTCTACAGCTGAGTAAACTGGAGCAGTGTAAAATAAAGTGCCTTGCTCAAGAACACAATACACAGCCCAATTTGGGAATCGAACTCACTACCTCATGATTGTGAGCCCGATGCTCCAACCACTGAGCCATAAAAATTTAAGACAATGCATCCTCAAGAATTTAGTATTCTAGACCATTTCTTCAATACTGCTATCTTGAGCTAACCTTTCAGTCAGCTGTTTTTTAAAGGACATAGACTACAGACTGGTGTCTTACAGTGGTTGATTTTGTGGTGCTAAAACTTATGAGATGTATCAAATGCATCCTCTAAATCAATAAATTTCTTTTGAAATATATCTGTTGTTATAAAAAAATATTATAGCAGTGTTTCCATACCTTGATGTTAATGTGGACTGCATATAGGGGAGATATTCTTTCTTGTGCCACCTGATTTATTAGCTTCATTTTTTTTTTTCCTATTACTTATTTCAAATATTCCATTTTTGTCTTTATAACAGCTTAAATATTCCTGCCATTTGTAATAACTGCAGTGCAAAGTGTTTTATTAGTCATGTCTCTAATTCTATCCCAAACGTCACTGAAGCTTTTAACATTGCTGCAATAATCCTGGAGTAAGTGGTAGATTCCTGATAGTCATACACACAGATGTTCAATAATCTTTCATAGTAACAATTTCAAGAGCCTGTTTCATGTTTACATGCATTTGTGTTGTATATACACTTATTAAAAGTCTTTGTATTCATGTTCTGAATGAGAAAAGATACTGGATATGATAGTGAAAAAAGTCATTAAAAGAGAATTGTAAATAATTTTAAAACGGTTAATTTAATGAAATACTGGCTGAAAGGAGAAAAAAGTTGGTGGTAGAGACTATCTAAAGTAAGGAAAATTTAGGGACAAAGAAATCCTGATGTAAGGTACTGCAGCTATGTGACTGAGGAATGGGCTTAGGAAGATTATGCTAAGCATATAAAATAAGACATGATTGAAGAGTATTACAAATCTATGTTGATGATAATGATGTCAGAAAATAATAATCTACAAAAAACTGTATAATAAAAATTTTGAAGAGGACAGAAGAATAAATACTATGTGTGTGTATGTTTAAATGACTAAATAGTTATAAAAGATATACACTACTATAGCCTCGGGCCGACCAAAGCCTTGTGAGTGGATTTGGTTGACGGAAACTGAAAGAAGCCCGTCATATACATGCATATATATATATATATATATAGTTATATATGTATGTATGTGTGTATGTGTTTGTGTGTCTGTGTTTGTCCCCCACAACATCGCTTGACAACCGATGCTGGTGTGTTTACGTCCCCGTAACTTAATGGTTCAGCAAAAGAAACCGATAGAATAAGTACTAGGCTTCCAAAGAATAAGTCCTGGGGTCGATTAGCTCGACTAAAGGTGGTGCTCCAGCATGGCCACAGTTAAAAGACTGAAACAAGTAAAAGAGTAAAAGAGTACTACCAAGAATGGAAGCAGATATAGAAAGTTACTAAAAATTTAAATTAAGCAATTAACCCTTTGCCTGACATAAATGACCGTGCTCATTTTCAGACTTTTAGTTAACCCTCGTTTCATATGTTCTGTGTAATAAAGAGCTTTCCTTTTATAAGTCTCATTTATTCTCGTAGTTGGAAAAAAAATTGGGAATGTGTATAATATACGATGTGTGAATGACAGGGAAATATGTCCAGTGTATTACATGTGATACACAGGATGGGTAATAGTTTAAGCAAATAAAGTGAGTAACAGAAAATAGTAGAATATGAATAACTGCAAATAACAAAAACGATAAACATGTGAAGTAGGCATTGGTCTGAATGATGGACAGCAGGATCATTTAAGGTTATTGTAGATCAAAACAATAAATATTTTTTTTTTCATTACATACCTGGAAAAATCCAGACAAAGCTTGGCACTCAAAAGGACATTCTTGAGAAGGCTTGATATTTTGTAGATTAGTTCCAGTTAATTTAATTCCTTGTTCTACATCATAAATGAAGCCACTGTGTTCGACATTCTTTTAGGATATAAGAAAAAAAAAAAACCCAGGAATATTAAACTGAAATTTCTATTGAGGAAAAATTCAACAATAAAACATTTTTTCCTAAAAAAAGAAATAATTCTGAACATTGGAACCATTTCTAGGATTTGATTTCAGTGACTTCATGGGAAGCCTCACACCCTGCACACACTCTAAAGAGATTGTTCAGTGAGCATAGATAAAGCAGGAATGAGATGTCTCTTAGTCTTGTTTGCCATCTGACAATCTCTCTCATGCTGGTGCCACAGAAAATAAAAAGACAAAAAAACCCAATACACACTGTAAAGTTGATGACAAATGAATGGAGAAAACAGAGGATTGTGAATTCCCTTTAGTCTTGTCTTGCCAAAGTCACAGGAACCTCTCCAGTGCTTGTGCCATGGGAAAATGCACCCAGTACTTTTGGCAAAGCAGTTGGTAATAAGAAGGGACACCAGCCGAAGAAATGAAGCCAAAATAATACATATGAGCACCAACTCCCAATAAGAAAGGATTTGAACCATGAGGACTCGGAAAAGAGATGTAAAATGATGATAATGAGTTGAGTCTAAACCATTCATAAATTTCAATCTAATGAACAATCTTCCATATATAACTATTGCAAAGGTAATATATTTATTGTTTTTTTTGAAATTTCAAGAAACAAACATTATTCAATTCAATGGCCCAGTCATTCTTTTCATTATAACAAAAAACAAGAATTTTAAACTTTGGTTAACATTTCAGTATAAACAAAATATTGAAATAGTTTGTTTTTAAAGATTTGTTTTACAAGTTACAGAGAATTTTAATGAAAGTTTCAATAGTGATGTGAAATAAATAAAAATTCATTATTTCTGTTTAATCCTTCTGATACCAATCTGCATGAACCAGCCTCTAGTTCTTTCATACACAATTCTCTGTTTTAGACTGATCTTAACAAAGACCTTCCATCAAAATTTCATGCTAATTTATATTCCAAACACCAATTTAATAATGATAAAGTTATTTTAATAAATTCTTCATTAAATTCACAATTAATTGAAACAAAGATAGCGTATTTTAACCGAAATAAAGTAACAAAGAAGTTAAAGAATTCCTGCACATGGAATACAAAATACAAGACATATAGTTGTAAAACCTTTCATGAAGTATAGAGAAAGAACATGAAGGAATAAGTCAGGTGTGTAAAATGCCAATCAACTAATAAATATTTGACAGCTGACAAGTTCTTTGAAGTTGTTAATTTTTAGTTTTAAATATTTAAAGAGAATAACCTCAGTCATGAGTTAATTTTTGCTGTTTCTAAGGTCGCGAGCTGGCAGAAACAGGTGAAATGCTTAGTGGTATTTCATCTGTCTTTACGTTTTGACTTCAAATTCCACTGAGGTCGACTTTGCCTTTCATCCTTTCAGGGTCGATAAATTAAGTACCAGTTGTATACTGGGGTCGATCTAATCAACTGGTCCCCTCCCCCAAAATTTCAGGCCTTGCACCTAGAGCAGAAAGGAATATTTTTATTTCGTCTATCTTTATATTCCAAGTTCAAATTCCACCATGGTTGACTTTGCCTTTCATCCTTTTGGGGTCGATAAATTAAGTACCAGTTATGTACTGGGTCGATCTAATCGACTGGCCCCCTCCTCCCCCAAAATTTCGGGCCTTGTGCCTAGAGTAGAAAAGAATTTTTGCTGTTTCTGTTGAAGACAATGATAGGAACAAAAACTGTATTTTGGCAAGATTCTGCCTTTTTACAAGCAAGGTTTCTGCATCCATAACTTCTCTACTCACCTTTTCTTCTTTACCTGTATTATGCTGATAGTGTAACTACTACAAATAGTACCTTGTAATCTATACCACCATCCTGCTAGTCATCACCTCCTCTCTCCAAGCCACTTCTTATTGACATCCATTACTCTTATTAGTAGCCATCATCCCCTTTAGTACTATCCATTACTCTCTGCCTCCACTACACTTGCAGCTTTCACCAACACTTTCTGATTTATCTTTTGTCATCACCTCTCTTCTACTCACCTTCTCAAACATGTTATCTTTTGTGTACAAACATGACAGACTAGTGAGGACTCTCTAGCTCTAAGTATTACAAAGCAACTTCACGATGAAATGCCACGATGAAATGCTTCCAGTACATTCTTTTCAGGGTTAATTAAGAAGCAGAGACAATGTGGAGTCAAGAGGACCTTTTAGTCTTGTCAAGAACATGTCAACCTCTCTAGTGCTGACACCACAATAAAAAGCACTAAGTACACTCTGTAAAACTGGTGGTGGTAGCAAGATTATCCAGCCTTAAATAGTAAGTCAAAAACAAAACATGTAAGTGAAACACAATCTTCCAACAGGCCAAGAAGGGCACTAACATCACATACAAACTGACTTGGACCATGACAATTTGTCTATCCAATGCTAGCATGAAAAACAGGCATAAAATGAGGATGATAATGATGAATTTCTTCAAGTAAAATACATAGTAAGCATATTGTAACAAATATAAGTTTTACATAGTCTATTAAAGCAGAAATACTGACAAAATTTTTCTGTTTTCTTTTTTGTTAGTATTGTTGCAGCACTTCAGAAATTTAATAGCAGTGAAATCAGTGAAATAGAAAAGATTCAACCCTTTAACATTCAGAGATTTCTCTGTCAAACATAATGCTTATATTATTCACATTGTTTTGAATTAATCATGCATAATCTTGTAGCTTTGAGATTTCAACATTGTATTAGTATATTTTCAGAAATAACATTGTAGTGTGGATATGAGAGGCTGGAACTGGTCAGTTTTAACATAAAACAAGTAGAATATTTTGGCCAGACATGGCCGGATTAAATGCTAAAAGGTTAAATTAGAATTAACATATTTTTACCTCAATATTAGGGTTTGCCATCACATATTCCCATTTTCTGTTCCTTCCTTTCCATTTACGAACATTAGAAAGTCTTGGATGATTCAGTTCATCACATATCTAAAACCAGAGAAAATAAAAGACTAAAGAACATCTACAAATACTTTTTTTTTTTTTCTACCTTCCAAACAACAGTACTTCCACTTTCTAATTGCTTCTTTTTTGTTTTTTTTACATAATGCTTACATTTTTCATAACCATTATTCACGGAGACCAAAAAAGGAGAAAAAAATAGGCTTCATTTTTAATTCTAATGCAATACTTAGTAAACTATTAAGATGTTGAAACTAAAATGCTTGGTTACATAAAAGACAGTAGTTTACAATGAACAAATTCAACTTTTAGTCTTCCATCATTAAGCTCTGATATTTATAAATTCTACTAATTCTTTACAATATAACCAAATATATTCAATTGTCTTATAATGTTTGAATAAAGTAAGACTAAGTATGATTAATACTGAAAGTGGCTATAGTAAAAGCATAGTTGCTGAACTGAATGAACTGATTGGGTGCAGCTGTTTGGACACTGCTTATTTGGTGATTTGGCATGGCTGACTGGACATTGAACCAGTTCAAGTGACAGTACTTTTTGGCATTGGAAGCAAGCATACACACAAACACATGCATGTGCGCATATATATATATATATATACACACACAGAAGGGGAGAGTGAGAGACATTACAATTCATTAATTGAACACAATTGACATAAACACTTTCTCTCTACTCATAAACATAAAGAGAAATATGCTCATACGCAAAGAGAGAGAGAGAGAGAGAGAGAGAGAGGGGGAAAGAGAGAGAGAGAGAGAGAGAGAGAG
>NC_068981.1:94168127-94174148 GCF_001194135.2 Octopus bimaculoides
GAGAGAGAGAGAGAGAGAGAGAGGGAAAGAGAGAGAGAGAGAGAGAGAGAGAGAGAGAGGGAAAGAGAGGGAAAGAGAGAGAGAGAGAATGAGAGAAACATTAAAACATCAGATGTCAAACAAGTCAGAACTGAATCAGCAACACCAAATAGGTGGCATCAAAATGGCAGTGTCTAAACATCCCATATCTGTTGCTGAAGCAAAGAAGACAGAAGTTCAAGGATCCTTTGTTCCTTTTGGAAATTTACGCTTTTTTTTCTCTCCATGCAAAAGGCAGATAACATGAAGTTTGTGAAGGAAATAATTGCATGATTGTAGTGAGACATGTGAGTGATTTGTGAAGGCTGGAGAAAATGGAGTAAGCATGATTTACTGAATGTATAATATTAACCTACATTAATGACAGAGCATAAATGTGTTGGAAAAGCAGCTGGGCATTAATGCCACCAGCCAATGTATTCAGGGAAGATAGCACTGGTATGGATCAGCTCTTAAATGTGGTATTCCAGTACGGCTTTCAAAGTGCTGGTTAAACGAACTGAAGAACATGAAATGAGAATGGACAATTTAATGCTAGGTGAATAACTTGTGGAGAATGTCTTTGAGTGAGAAAGCCATAAGAAGAAATGATGATTCCACAACTCAGAATATTAGGCCAGAGTGAAATTAGGTTCTATGGAAGATCCTTTCAACTCAAGCTATCAAGGAAAAATGGATATAACAACATTAATATGTTAATGATGATTAAATAATTATATGTCTTGCAAACAACTCACACATGCAAGTGCTACCAGTCGAGAACTCTGCATACAGGAAGCCAGCAAGTGTATGGGGTCATCAGGAGAGAATGCGCGCCGTTTCGGGGCCTACCTCTCGACGGCATCAATGCGCACTGGCCCCCCCTCACTGATATGAGGCCCCTCTTGCTAGATCAACTGGTTATTAAAAATAAAGCTCAATATTTCTCTAGCCATCGCTCATCGTCTCTTTTTAACCAAATCCAGTGGCTAGCCTTCTCCACTGTAGTTTGGATATCACTCATGGAGGTATTTACCTTACGATGAGTTAGGCCGAACGATAACAGCAGTCGTCTCACACTGTGTCCTACAAATCCTCTACATCTAACTTCGATTGGAAAATGCTCCGCTTTCCAGCCTGCGTCTTCACATTTCTCGAGGAGTTTTACATAACGGTCAATCTTTCGAGCCAGCGCGGCATCCATATTATCTTCATGAGGAACCGTTAACTCGACTAGATTTACAACATTATTGATTTCAAATTTTGGTACAAGGCCTGTAAGTTCGACCCCAGTGATAAACTGGTACTTATTTTATCAACTCCGAAAGGATGAAAAGCAAAGTCAACCTCAGTAGAATTTGAACTTAGAATGTAAAGCTGGACGAAATGCCACTAAGCACTTTTCCCACACGTGTTAACGATTCTGCCAGCTTGCCACCTTTATAATTTAACATTATCACAATAAGAAAGGGCTGACCTTTAGACTCCATGAATAATTAAGATATTTAATCTGATTATCTCTACCACAAGTATATGTGGATTTGTACATATGTACATATATTATAGTGCAAATGCAGGTTGTATATAGTCTACAGGGTATCCACAAAGTCTGAGTACATGTGGATTAACACATACTTTAAGAAATTATTATTTCTTATATTTAATTATTTATGTTATGATTTTATTTACTCCATGTACCCAGACCTTGTGGACACACACATGTATGCATATACACACATACATACAAGTACACATACATGCATATACAAACACACACATACACACATGAATATACACATATGCATTCACACACACACACATGCATATATACATGTATACACAAACACATTAAGAACTTCACACAGCTTCTGTCATGAAATGTGTTTAGTCATCCTGGAGCTATAGTTGAAGACACTTGTCTAAGATGACCCTGAAACCACAGAGTTGCAGAGCAAACTTCTTAACCACACAGCCATGCATGATATGGCTATGAGTTCAAGCTTTACTAAAATCATTTTACTGTACTTTTTTTTTGGACAAGGTATATAACCCTGCTTCTTTCAGATAGTTTTACTGACCAGCAGATTCCACACTTGCTTTACAGTTCAGTATTTACAGAAAGAAAAAAAAAATTTATGCCAATAAAAGCCAACTTTCTTATGCTAGTCTGAAAATATGGACATAAAAAAAGCCCCAAAGTCTATTAACCTATAGCATTCATTCGATAAAAAATACATATAATAACGAAGATAAGCATAAATAAATTAATAAAATGTGCATTTAGAAATTAATTTATGGAGAAAAATATTTCAGATACCTTTTTAAGAGCTTGCATGTCTGTGATTTCTTGAAAAGCAAGAAGTCCTAACCTAAAATGTAAGAAAGAATGTTTATCAGTAAATAAACAGTATTAAGTTTTGTTGAAGAAAAAGAAGAAGGAGGAGGAGGAGGAGAAGAAGGACGAGAAGAAGAAGAAAGAGAAGAAGAGGAAAAAGAAGGAGGAGGAGAAGAAGAAGAAGAAGAAGAAGAAGGAAGAGAAGAAGAAGAAGAAGAAAAATCATTGTTGTCATCGTCATCGTTATCATCATCATCATTTAACGCCCGTTTTCCATGCAGGCATGGGTTGCATAGACCGATAGGAGCCAGCAAGCTGAAAAGCTGTATCAGTTTCCATTTGCCTATTTTGGCAAGGTTTCTACAGCTGGATGCCCTTTCTAATGCCAACCACTTTACAGAGTATACTGGATGCTTTTTATGTGACACCAGCATGAGTGGTATCAGCACAGATGCTTTTTACATGGCACCAACACAGGTGCTCTTTATGTAACACCAGTACAGGTGCTTTTTACATGGCACCAGTATGGGTGCTTTTAACAATGGCACCAGCACAGGTAATTTTTAAGTGGCACCAGCATGTAAAACAATTTTTATAAAACAATTCAAAAGAAATATTTTAATATCTGAAATGAGTTGCTAGTAAGATAATTTTTCAGACTGTTGGTTGCATTTTAAGAGATCATTATCATCATCATTGTCGTTTAACGTCCGCTTTCCATACTAGCATGGGTTGGACAATTTAACTGAGGACTGGTGGACCAGGAGGCGACACCAGGCTCCAATCTGATTTGGCAGAGTTTCTACAGCTGGATGCCTTTCCTAACGCCAACCACTCTGAGAGTGTAGTGGGTGCTTTTATGTGTCACCGGCACAAGGGCCAGTCAGGCGGTACTGGCGACGGCCACGCTCGAAATGGTGTATTTTACGTGCCACTTGCACAGGAGCCAGTTTGGCGGCACTGGCAACAATCTCTCTCGAATGTCTTTACACGTGCCATCCGACACAAGTGTCAGGAAGGCGATGCTGGGCACAGGTGCCATGACGATTTCGCTTGCCTCAACAGGTCTTCACAAGCCGAGTTTCGTGTCCAATGAAGGAGACGACGTTGGCATGGGTGCCAGTTGTCGAATTAAATTCGATTTCGATTTCACTTGCCTCAACAGGTCTTATATTTGAATATTTCAAGTGAAAGAAACCTGCAGTGGGAATGGAAGTTAAACTGCAAAAGAAGAAAAAGGAAGAAGTAGTGAAGGTTGATTTCAAGATGCTGATGAGAAGAGACAGCAACAAGTAGTGAGATGCTGCGCTGGAGAACAACTATACAAATATGGAAAACTGAATGTAAAATGATGATGATGATGATAATAAAGATTATGAATATGATGAGCTACATTAAAAAATAATCCAGAAAGAGACTGATAGTAGTCTGAAAAAACTGTAATCTTATTAAATTAATTACAAAAAACAAAACAAAACAAAAAGCTGTTCTTTCTAAAGGTAGACTGTTTAAATAGTTTTTGGCTCTTCCCATTTTCAAAATTTCAAAGAGATTACATTTATAGATATATATACATATTCTAACTGCAGGTGTCACTCAGAACAGAGTATGGTTTGGTAGTATGTACCTTGCTTTCACTAATTTCCTTTCTAGGTGCCTGTGTAGTTTCAAGCAGACAGAGACACTTGCTCAACCCTCCCACTCCTGATCCAACGAAATATTCTGGATGTGGGCTGGTCCTCATTTTCAGCTGACTAGATTGGGGAAGCATAAAACAAAGTACCTTGCTCAAGGACACAATGTGTTGCTTGGTTCAGGAACTGAAACCAGGACTTCATGACTGGGAGCCCAACACCACAACCACGAGAGAACATGCTTTCCCAGAAACACATAGATCTCCCCCCCCTCTCTCACTCTCTCTCTCTCTCTATATATATATATATATACATATATATATACATACATACATAATCTGTTTTATTCATTAGACTGCAGGGGTACTGCTAAGAGTAATTTTTTGTCAAATGACTCAACCCTAGTACTTATCCTCTTAAGCTTTGCATTTATTCTCTTGGTCTGTTTTGCCGAACCACTAAGTTATGGTGGACATAGACACACTAACACTGGTTCTCAAGTAGTGGTGGGGGATAAACATAGACACAAAGTCACACACACAGATACATATAATGGGCTTCTTTCAATTTCCATCAACCAAATCCACTTACAAGGCTTTGGTTGCTCCGAGGCTATAATAGAAGACACTTGCCCAAAGTACCATGCAGTGGCCCGTGGGCAGGTGCCATACCCTTCCCTGCCACTGTTAAGTGGATTACTGAAACTTCGGTTATCATGACTAGATTTGGGGTGAATACTGGAGTGGCTTCCCAGTGCCTTCTCCAGGGAAGTGGGATTTGAAATTAGAATGAAGAGCTGGAAGATATACCATAAAGAATCTCTATCAATGTACCAACGATTCTGCCACTGTTACACACAAAGCAATGGGAATTGAAGTGTTTTGCTTAAGAACTCTGGTATTCGAGTACTATTTTTCCCACCTTATTTCGCATTTATGTGCTTACTCCAGTATATACATACATACATACATACATACATACATATATATATATATATATATATATATATATATATATATATATATATATATATATATATATATATATATATATATATATACATATATACATATATATCTCCAGAGGTCTCTGTCTTTCATCATTGCCTCTGTGAGGCCCAACATTCGATGGTCATGCTTGACCACTCCATCCCATGTCTTCTTGGGTCTACCTCTACTCCGGATTCCTTCAAATGTTTAGGAGTGGCACTTCTTCACACATCTCTCCTCATCCATCCGTAGTACATGACCATACCAGCGCAAACGTTTCTCTTGCACACCACACCCTATGCTTCTTATGTCCAACATTTCTCTCAGGGCGCTCACACTCTGTCGTGTGAGCACAATGACATTTAACATCCAGCAAATCATGCTAGCTTCATTTCTTTCAAGCCTACGCATGTCCTCCACAGTCACGGCCCATGTTTCACTGCCGTGAAGCATGGCAGTTTGCACACATGCATCGTACAATCTACCTTTCACTCTGGGCGAGAGGCCTTTGTCACCAGTAGGTGTAGAAGCTTTCTAAACTTTGCCCAGGCTATTCTTATTCTAGTGGTAACACTCTCTGAGCATCCACCCCCACCACTAACTTGGTCACCTAGGAAGCAGAAGTTATTGACTACTTCTAGTTTCTCCCCATGGAGTGTGATGGAATCTGTTTTCTGAGCATCTGTAGTGTAATTCCAATATAAAGGGGGAACCAGGTTGTTTTCAAAGTTATGAAAAGAAATGATCAACAAAATGATAATACAAGGAAACTTACTAACATGACTGTCAATGGGCATTACCTATGCTAACGAAAAAACGCAAGTGAGAATGCATCCAAAACATTACTCTAAGGTGCTTAAGATAGTATACTCACAGAAATATTATAGAGAACCCCACCTGTTGTCTACAATGGGACAGGTTATGTCCAGTAATCTCCACAATTAGTCAATTATATTTGAACCGAGGGCATAAGTTAAATGTGATGACTGGCAGTCATCACATTCTGTTAAAATATCTTATTGATGTGTTTGATTTCTTTTTTTCT
>NC_068981.1:94174248-94182997 GCF_001194135.2 Octopus bimaculoides
TATATATATAATCTCTATGAAATTGCACAGATAAAATTTGGTCATGAGTCAGCAGGCTGGAATTTGTTTCTGCTTTTCATTTAGTGTTGGAATATGGTGCAGAATCATGTGAGAAATTGCAGGAGTGTGACCCATTCCTAAATGTTGATGTAATATCTAATATTACCCAAGTAATGGCCTCTCCTTTGTTTCAGAATTTGTTTTCGAAATATGCTTTATAATTTGTTGCAGTGCTGTTCTGGTGTCTGATGAAATGAGTTGTTTTATTGCCGGCAACTTGTGAAGGAGTGCTTTATAAGTTTTATATCTGGTAAAGATATGATAATAGTATACAATATCTTTTTATTAGATATTTTTGTTTTTAAAGGCAAAGCACTTAACTTAAGAAACTACATATCAGTCCTTTTCACTCCATGCTCATTTGCATTATTTTAGGATTGCTACTCATAATAAGTTTTTAACATATTTTTCATGCAGCTATAGCTCATCTTTATATTGTTCTTCTTGATCAACTGACAGTATCCATTGGCATTCAAGAAACGGCTTGATTAGGGAGAGAACAAGTTTCACAAACTGTTTTTTTCACATACAGTATATGGTGGGTTATACCCAAAAACATTTCTCTTTCTACGGAGAGAAGGGAGAGGTGAAAGAGGGGAGAGGGGTGTGGAAGAGACAGATCTGAAATTGAACTCTTAAGCAAAACATAATAGAATATAATCAGTTTTCTTATAGATTCAGTATTTCACTTTTTTTGATCCAGTCACTCTTCTGACCTTCAAATTAAAAAAGTTTTTAAAAAAATAAAATTGTTTTAAAAAATAAAACTCTAAAAATAGAAGTATGCAATAAACTTATCCCTTGTGCAGAAACATGCAACTTAATTTTGCAAATGAAATATCGATTTCTAGCATTACAGATAGAATATTAGTTTCAAATTTTGGCACAAGGCTAAAAATTTCAGGGGAAGGACAAAGTCGATTACATCAACTTCAGTGCTCAACTGGTACTTATTTTATCAACCCTGTAAGGATGAAACGCAAAGTCAACCTTCGTGGATTTACAAATTAAATATTAAAATAATATTAAGTTTCGTTAATTACACATATCTAACCTTTTTGCTATATCTATTAGGTATATTTCTCTGATATTCAAATGAGGTTTACTAATTTTTCACTCAATATCTCGCTTATTTCTATTTAAAATGTTATTTTGATCATTCCAGCATGTTTCTATGGCTGTTTTAAGCTAGAAATCAAAGTTTCATAAAAAAAAGTCCAGTTAATAGAATTATGGGAGGTAATGGGTTAAATGAATTAGATTCACTGACTGCAACAGATGTACCACACACTTGCAATGTCTTCATATTCCTGCAGAAAAATATTGTTTTCTTTTTATCTTACACGATATAACTGTAAAAAAAAATGGGGTGGTTAAAGAAGAAAAAAATAGATGTTATAAATGTTTATTTAGGTGAATCCAAAAACCTGCTTGGTGTTGCCAGTACTAGAAGTAAATTTTATAAAGAGTTAGATAAGATAGATAGTGTGGCTTGGTTTCTTTATTTATTTATAATAAGCAAAGAAACATACACGGAGCAACATTACAAAAGAAATTAAGTAATAAACACAAAATTAAAAGAAATCTAAAAATGAAATTTGTTTTAAAATAAATAGCAAAAAAGTATAAATTTATTTGTTAATCCCCAACAAATTTTTAATGACTGGAGCTCCATTCAGGATGTTTAATGCTAAATGGATGAAAGCTCAACCTGTCTCTAGATAGGATGCCAGTCATTCTGTAGTGACATTTCCAATGGTCTTGTACTTATTCCCAACAATTATGTGAACGAATGCGTGTAGAATTATCTTGCAAGAAATTTAATTTTAAAAATGGGGGTCAAAATTGTGAGCAGGGGTGCTGGTGTACCACTATTCGTTTTATATAAAAGAAAAATAAATACAAAAAACAGACCTTTGAAAACTAAGATACTGGAGGCAGTAGCCCTGAGACTGATGTCTATATTTCATTAAAAGTGACCACGAAAGGTCATATGTGAAGTAAATATATTCAGTGACAATTTTCAATTCAGTTAGACACTGGGTGTGTGGTTACACATCCTTTATTTTAAAGTGATTATTTAATTTAAAGTTTTTAAAATGTGATACACATGCTATTAGTAAAAAGAAAAAAAAAAATTATCAATATATGCCATTATCATAAAAATATGCATGTGATGAGAAATTAGGTTATGAGGAGAAAGCCCAAAGATAGGCTGCAGAAGTTAAGCAAAAAACAATCTTTAACCCTTTTGTTACTACATGTCTCTTGAAATTCAATGTATTTGTTTCAATTAATTCAGAAAACAATGAAAAATTTTTGTCATTATTAATCTGGTGTTTGGAACATAAATTAAGAGAAAATGTTGCTGAAAGGCTTTAACTTAGATCACTTTATATCTTACAACTAAAGTTAGTCGTGGACAGGTTGGTATTAGAAAAGTTAAGAAGAAAACAGGTTCACTGTTTAGAACTAGAAAAAGAACTAACTGAACAGGTATGAGACAATGAAAAATTATGGATATATTGTGATGACACTGTGTATGCTGTCACAAGAAAATAAATATGGTGTTAATCAACCTTTCATTTTTTAAATAGGTGGTTGCAGAAGTTCTTCAGAAGGCATTCTTTAGCACTACATCAAAACAATTTTACAGAAGTTCATCTCATTTGGATGATAATATCCTTTGGTTCCATAATTTCATAATAAAATGAACAAAGAAGTCTGACTTTGAAAGTCAAATTGGAAATGTGAATGAGGCAATCAAGAGTGGTAGATTGATGGAATATTAAGAACACCAAAGTAGGTGCCTTGTAGTATTTGTTCTAGCTTTTTGTATTCTGAGTTCAAATCCTGTCATGATCTAACTGGAGGTGGGGTGGGTAGACACACTTTGTTGTTTGGTTTAGCAACATCACCTAGCCCCTCCAGTGCCTTTGGTGGATTCCACTGTTGCAAGCCAGGTCTCCAATTTGAGGGTAACTTCCTCACTCTCTCCCATCAGTCTTGGAGAAACTGTAAAAGAGTCATAACAACTGTGTTCCTCCTTGACTAGAAGATAAATTACTGCAGTTTTGTGCTGTTTAACTGAAGGAAACAAACTAAATCCCATGATTATTCAAAAAGATAAAAAGATAATTTCAAACAGTGCAAAATTTCTTTCTGGAAACACTGTTCATTGTTCACTGCCAGATGAAATGAGAAAGTATGGAATGACTCAGAACACTCTTAATGAAGCCTGCAATGCAGATGTGGGACTAGTTTAGAGCCTATCTTACTGAGCCAACGAAAAACATATTGGCACCATGTAGTTTGACAGGTGTTTGATCTATAGCCAGCTGATGTTCTGAACAAGCAATTTAAAGATGAATTTAGGAAATACTTAACAGTGTTGCATGGTTGTGTTTGCCTTTTGGCTGCATGTGAAAAGATAAACACACACGAACAGTTAACAGAAGCTTTATTTACTGCACATAATGTTTTCTGTGTTGGTTTTTGGATGCAGAATAAAAGCAACAATTTGTACACACTGGGCGAGACATAATGCTGGAGTGTACAACAAAATAGCTGGTATGTATCAATCTGTAACAAGGCTGTCACAACTGGGGAAACATTGTACAAGATTCATGATGGCAAATTTAGATGATCATAATTAGCTTATTAGTTCATTTCATTACCTATGTAAACATAGTTTCGTTTTCCACGCTGTATGTTTAAAAAAACACACACTTAAGATCCCTTTTGCTTGATCCAATTCTCTCTCTTTACCCCTCTCTTTCACACTCATTTATTATCATCACTTATTCATTCATTTATCTAATTTTATCACAGATTGGCTGACCGAAAACTCTTGCTTATAGTTCTAGTTAAGATTTTCAAATGCCCAATTCTATCTCACTATTATCATAATATTCTCTGACACCGGCAAAGTGAGTTTCTACTGTTTCGCAGTGCGCCCTCTCTCCCACCCCCACCACCTGTACGGGAAGTCTCTATCCTCTGAACTCTATTGGATGTCTTCCATGAACACTTCTAAATGCTTAATGCCACCCCCATCCTTACTTAGGGTTTAACACCTATGTAAGGTAGCGATCATAGAGTGCATAAAAATGGTGGTGTAGTGTATGCAGGTTGAAGGCCATTATATGTTTATGAGTTCTGGCAAATGCGAGCTTTCTTTGAAGATACATGACACTGCTGTCCCCCATCCCATGGTCTCATGGGTTCACACTCTCACACCTTCAGGGTTGGCACACCCAATGTGGGCACACTGAAAAGTAGGTCTGGTGAGATTGTTGAGAAGCTTGAACGGAGACATGTAGATTTGTGCTGCATCCAAGAAGGTGGAGAGGAAGTTCTGCTAGGTTCCTCACAGGCAAAGAACATAGGTATAAGATTTTCTGGACAGAGAACACTGATGGAGTGTGGGGCATGGGTATATGGAGAAATGGGTTGATAAGGTAATCGAAGTAGTCAGAGTATGTGATAGAATACTTAAGATTAGAATAGTGCTGCATCATGGGTTAGCAACCATTATCTCAGCCTATGCCCCTCAGCCAGAGCTACCTCATGGACAGAAAGACTGATTTTACGACAACCTCTTGCAGACTACCTCACTGACGAATGACAGGGACCTTCTCTTTGTGGCTGGTGACTTCAATGGGCATGTTGGACAACATGCAGGGGGCTTCCATGGCGTACATGGAGGCTATGGTTTTGGTTCCCACAATGAAGAGGGAACCAGGTTCCTGGAGTTCTGTGATGCAAATGATCTTATGGTTTATAAAACTAACTTCAGGAAACCTGCCAGTCACCTATTCACCTACTAATCAGGTAGACACACTAGTCAAATTGACTACATCCTCACCAGAAAACAGGGAAGATGGCTACTTATAAATGCCAAAACCTTCCCAGGTGAAGAATGCACCCCACAACATAGATTAGTAGTTAGTGACTTCAGGATCAGGACTAAATAGATGCCCAGAAGACGACCAGCATGGAGGAGAAAGGTCTGGAAGTTTAAAGATCCTGTGAATGGACAGAGATTTAGAGACGTATTACTCGAAGCTTTTGATGAAATAGAGGGGGATATAGCATCATATGGTGTGGAAGACAACTGGATGTTCCTACAGGACAATTTGTTGAGGGCCATTGACCAGATCTGTGGATGGTGCAAAGTCCCCTCTCAACTCAAGGTAACATGATGGTGGAACAATGCAGTTGACGGGGCCATTAGGGAAAAGAAACAGGCATAGAAGGACTGGAAGAACGGTGGTAGCAGGGAATTGTATCAGACTGCCAGAAGGGAAGCTAGGTGACAGGTTTATTTAGTCGGGGGGGGGGGGTTCAGATAAGAAAAAATTTGCCAATGTTCTCCGTCATGAGAACCAAAGACTTGAGGTATTTCGTGTTGCAAAAGAGCGTGTGAGAGAGAAATGTGTCCACATGGATGACAGCTCACTTGCATTTAACGAGGCTGTAAGGAGAGAGACATGGAGACACCACTATGGAAGGTTGCTAAATTAAGACAATGAATGGGAGAAAGAGAGTTTGCTGAAAGTCGACCAAACAGAGGGACCAGCAATCCAAATTGACAGTACCTTGGTAGATAAAGCAATTAAAGGTATGAAGACAGGGAAAACTCCCAGCCCATCAGGAATCACTGCAGAGATGCTTAAAATATCTGGCGGTGTTGGCTATAGTCTAGTCACCTGAATAGTCAACCGGGTGATACATAAAGGAGTCATACCCAATGACTGATGTAGCAGCACCATAGTCAACTGCTATAAAAGTAAAGGTGATGCATTAGATACAAATAATTACAGAGGTATCAAGTTGTTGGATCAGGTAATGAAAGTCACGGAGAGGGTAATAGCCCAACTAATTAGGGAGAGAGTCAGTCTAGACGAGATGCAGTTTGGGTTTGTGCCAGGGAAAAGCACCACTGATGCTATATTTCTGGTAAGACAGCTGCAGGAGAAATACCTAGCCAAGGATAAACCTCTCTACCTGGCTTTCGTCGACATGGAGAAAGCCTTTGACAGGGCCCCCAATCCCTTATCTGGTGGTTTTTGAGGAAACTCGGGATAGAAGAACGGTTAGTAGGAGCTGTGCGAACCATGTACAGAGACACTGTCAGTAAAGTGAGGGTTGGCAACGAGTACAGTGAAGAATTCTGGGTAGGGGTAGGGTTCCACCAAGGATCTGTCCTCAGCCCCCTCTTATTCATCATAGTCCTCCAGGCAATAACAGAGGAATTCAGGACAGGATGCCCCTGGGAGCTTCTCTATACTGATGACCCTGCTCTAATTGCTGAGTCACTATCAGAACTAGAGAAGAAGTTTCAGGTATAGAAGCAAGGTCTAGAATCGAAGGGCCTTAGAGTCAATCTAGCAAAAACCAAAGTCTTAATAAGTAGGAAAGCAGACAGATCACAAATCCCTTCAGGTAGATGGCTCTGCTTGATCTGTAGAAAAGGTGTAGGTAGAAACTCCATAAGATGTACCCAGTGTAAGCTATGGACACATAAGAGGTGCAGAAATATCAAAGGAAGGCCAACTGGGAAGATAGTTCTTGAGTGTGGCAAATGCTCAGGGGCAATAAACACTGAAAACGTTCAAAGAACAGCTTCCGTCAGATTCCAAGGGGAAAAACTACAAGTAGTTGATAGCTTCTGTTAGCTAGGTGACCAAGTCAGTAGCGGGAGTGGATGCTCTGAAAGTGTAGCTGCTAGAGTAAGGATAGCCTGGACAAAGTTCAGAGAGCTCCTACCTCTGCTAGTGACAAAGTGCCTCTCGCTCAGAGTAAAAGGTAGACTGTATGATGTATGTGTGTGAACAGCTATGCTACATGGCAGTGAAACATGGGCCGTGACTGCTGAGGACATGTGTAAGCTTGCAAGGAATGAAGCCAGTATGCTCCAATGGATGTGTAATGTCAGTGTGCATGCATGACAGAGTGTAAGTGCCTTGAGAGAAAAGTTGGACTTAAGAAGCATCAGATGTGGTGTGCAAGAGAGACGACTGCACTGGTATGGTCATTTGTTGCGAATGGATGAGGATAGCTGTGTGAAAAAGTGTCACACCCTAGCAGTTGAGGGAACCTGCCGAAGAGGTAGACCCAGGAAGACATGGGATGAGATGGTGAAGCACAACCTTCGAACATTGGGCCTCACCGAGGCAATGACAAGTCACCAAGACCTTTGGAGATATGCTGTGCATGAGAAGACCCGGCAAGCCAAGTGAGACCATATCCGTGGCCTATGGCAGTGCTGTATAACCAGTCCATTTAAGAGTACCCTTCAATCATTGGACAATAAACTATGCTTGCGAAAACCAGCTGAGGCAAGTGAAATTGCTGTTGTGGTTGATGACAATACCACCTGATTGGCACCCATGCCAGTGGTATGTTAAAAGCACTATTTGAGCATGATCGTTGCCAAGGCCGTAGATTGGGTCCCATGCCAGTGGCACGTAAAACAAAAAAAAAAAGAACTACCATTCAAGCGTGGCCGTTGCCAGTGCCGCCAGACTGGCTCCTGTGCAGGTGGCACTTAAAAAGCACCATTTGTGTGTGGTCGATGCCAGTACCACCTGACTGGCTCTCGTGCCGGTGGCATGTAAAAGCACCCACTACACTCTCGGAGTGGTTGGTGATAGGAAGGGCATCCAGCTGTAGAAACTTTGCCAGATCAGACTGGAGACTGGTCCAGCCTTCAACCACATTGTCCAACCCATGCCAGCATGGGAAGCAGACGTTAAATAATGATGATGATGATGATGATGGTGGTGAGAGAAGGTAAAAAATGAGAAGGTGTTAAAGCAACTATCTTGGCCTTCTAAAGTTACTGCCAAAAAATATACCTTTTATAAGACTCATTAGAAGGTTTTAGAAAGTGAAATCATGTGATGGCTTGATGCTGATTGGTCAGTTAAATGGTCAATCACATGAGACGATAGTGATCTCAGTGTGGTATTTGCTCAACTGTCCAATGACTTGGTTTCAAATCTGCTACAGTATCAAGGATGTCATCTGATGAAGTGGAAAAAAGTAGAAGTTAGCAAAAAAATGCCTAGTCTTGCTACTGTTGCCACTTAAGTTAAAGTATCTTGGAATGCTATACCTAAACATACGGTTATATAAGAGCTTTTTAAAAACTGGGATTAGTAATGAATTAGATTAAATGGAAAATAACCTGCAGTGGAATAATTAAAATGTGGCACGGCGGTGCATCAGCATGGCCGCAGCTCTAAGCTGAAACTATAAACAACATAAACAACATATCACTGCAAATTTAAGGGAAGAAGATGATAAAATGGTATGTAAATCTAAACCAAGAATAACAGTTGAACTTATTTAGAAAATCAGGTGATAAATCACAACTTTATGGTTTTTAAGAATGGTACGAGACAACTTCTGCATCATTTCATTTTCAGAAAAGTTAGTAAATTCTACTCTCTTTCATTTACTTTACTGTATAAAAGATGCCAAGTTTATGAACAGCAACTGTTATTTTTGTTTTTTTTAATTGTGGCTGTGTGGTAAGTAGCTTGCTTACCAATCACATGGTTCCGGGTTCAGTCCCACTGCGTAGCACCTTGGGCATGTGTCTTCAACTATAGCCTTGGGCTGACCAAAGCCTTGTGAATGGATTTGGTAGATGGAAACTGAAAGAAGCCCATCATATATA
>NC_068981.1:94183387-94198687 GCF_001194135.2 Octopus bimaculoides
TTTACGTCCCCGTAACTTAGCGGTTCAGCATAAGCGACCGATATGACTGAAATGAATAAAAGAATATGTGTGTTTGTGTGTCTGTGTTTGTTCCCCCAACATCGCTTGACAACCGATGCTGGTGTGTTTATGTCCCCGTAACTTAGCGGTTTGGCAAAAGAGACCGATAGAATAAGTACTAGGCTTACAAGAATAAGTCCTGGGATCGATTTGCTCGACTAAAGGCAGTGCTCCAGCATGGCCGCAGTCAAATGACTGAAACAAGTAAAAGAGTAATGATCATTTTTTTTATCCTGTGTTACAACTGTGTCTCAATAGCCTTTGCACAAAAGTTATTGAGCAAAAGAAGAAACCATGCTAGGTTAAGTTTTTGTGTTAAAGGTTTTTCATCTTTATGTTATATGAATTTTAATATTTGAAATGACATAAGGTGACCACTGGCAGAATCGTTACTGTGCTTGAAAAAATGCTTAGCAACATCTCCTCTGACTTTACATTCTGAGTTCAAATGCTGTTGGGGATGAACTCAGAATCTAAAGAATGATGAAATACTGCTAAGCATTTTGCCCGGCATGCTAATGATTTTGTCAGCTCGTCACCTTATGCCAATTATCAATATTTATGTTTTTGTTTTGTTTCTTTCTCACGGCATAATTTATTTCCATTTAACTTTTGATGCTCCCTGCATTAAATATATTGAAACTAACTTAACTCTTATTTTTTCATGTAAACACCAAATAGAGATTTATTTAGCCTGGCATATCTGCTATCTACACTACTGTATTTGTCATAATAAAAATAATTTACTCCTAAAGATATAATATGAATATGTTAATTAAATTAATTACATTTTTTAATGGTTAATTCTAATCTCTTGAAAACTGTATTTAGCAAGCAGGGTTATTGCAGTTAATATTTAGTGAGAACTGTTAAAGTTTAGTATTTGAAAGGGAACACAAAGACAGGGTTGAAGTTCTACAAGGAAATGGTTCTGAGAGAGAACAATTAATTTAAGTATTTAATGTAGAAAATCTTAATAGGCTGATGGTGAAGAAAGGGTCTTCAGGTAGTTACATGACGTTTCTAAAACAACAAATAGTTTTGACACACAATTTCTTTTGTAATAATTGTAATGATATTTACTCATTTTTAAAGAGCTTCTTCTTATCAGTTGTCTTTTTCATTAATGGTCTTGTTAGATCTCCAAACTAATAAAAGATACATGAATACCTCTATGAAAGCAGTTTATAATTTAGTTCATTACAATTAAGGATACCTTAAATTTTGATATTAGCCAAGAAATAAAGTGTATAATTATTTTTAACACAAGTACAAGGCCTGAAATCTGGGAGAGAGAGAAGGGTTAATTATACTGACGCCCCAAAGGGATGAAAGACAAGATTGATATTAGCAGGATTTGAACTCAGAATGTAAAGAGTAACAAGAAATAGCACAAGGCATTTTGTATGACTCTTTTAATTATTCTGCCAAATGCAGACTAATATAAGTGTTTATTAGATGAATGAATGGTACATGCAGATTTGCGAAAAATAACAAGATGTTACCTACCCATTTTCAAGTACAGTCATACAAATAACATCACATACTCCAGGATTGGAAATTTTTTCAAATGAACATCCATCAAGATTCCAAGTTGCAATTCGTAAAGCTGATATGTTGTTTCTTTTGAATGGGAAAGATTGAACTTTTGGTCGAACTGACTTCTTAGCCAATGGACCTAATAGCTGAATAAGTTCGTGAAGTGAATCGTCGTGTTTTGTTAGTGAACTCATATCAGTGTCTTTGTTAATTAAGTTATAAAAATAATCATTTGTATGGCTATCTCTTAGTGTTGTACTTCTAGTCCTATTTGTTGTCGTCGAAACAACGGCTGTATTACTACCAGTATCACTCAGTATGAGATTATGTCGTATTGCACCTAATAATCCAGCACTTATACTTTTCACTTTAAGAAGATCTTCAATTGTTTTATAATGTCCTTTTTTATCTCTATAAGAAACAATATTTTCGGCTACAGTTTGATCAATACCCTTTATTTTCATCAACTGAAACACATTTGCTATATTTACATTAACGTGTAACTGATTGCTGCTATTGGAGCAACGAATATCTTTTATACAATGTTCATTGGAGTTAACATCCTGACTACTACTACAAGGAGAACTGTCATGTGAACTGCCTTTTTTCGTACTTACACATATCTCTTGACGAAGAACACTTAGTTTAGCTGCTCCTACACCAGACACAAGTGCTAAATCTTCGATTTTTTTAAACCCCCCAATTCTGCATCTATATTCAATAATATTCTGAGCTATGCTTCGGTTAATTCCAGGTAATGTCATCAGCTCCTCTTCCGTTGAATTATTAATATTTATTAGGCCTTGATTGTTGTCTCCTTCATCACCCAGACTGGAAAGGTTGAAGGCCGCACTGAAGTTGCGGCCATGATATCTACTACTGGAGAAAGAACTTGAGTGTTCACCATCTTTAAAAGCAAATTTTTGAGGTAAACAACAACTATTCATTCCACCCATAGTGGAACCCCACAGGTAATATCACTTCATTGAGTATTTATTTCTTTTTGTCCTTTTTTTCAGTTTCATTGAATGGATGGAAATTCAGAGCCCATTTTTGATTGATTCATGTTCTGTAAAAAATAAGGAAAATTATATTTCAGAAAAGGAAAGCAATCATAAAAAGTAAATGAGTAAACGAAAATGTATAAAAAAAAAAAAAGAAATAAAATAGAATGCCTCTATGGGCTATGACTGTTCAATTGTACAATTCTTAACATCAGATTTATTAGTATTATGTAGATTGTGTCTACTAACTTTGTAACATTCTATCTGCCACTTCTCCAACCAAGATAGCTTTCTATGTTGTACTTCTATTGCTAAAGCCACCACATTGATTATTTTGCTTCCAAATCTACAATGTATATATAAAGCTTCTCTTAGCATTTAAACCAGCCATATTCAACCCGAATATTTTATGTGTTTTATGTTCAAACTGGCCAGATCTGGCCTTTCACACCTACCCAGCAATGTCATTCTAAAACTAAATAAACACACCATCAAAATGTTGAAGCTACAAGATAAACGTGCGATTAATTCAAAACAATATGAATAAATATCACATTTGACAGCAATCTGAATGCTAAAGAGTTAAACTTACTTTACTGCACCTATCTCACCACCATATACAAAAAGCATTAAGTGTAACATCTAAGGTTACTCCAATTCAACAAGCTGATCAGTTCTTGTAGTGTCCCAACCATAGCCTGACTATAGACTCTAACTATTTTATAAATGATGGATAAGGAGTGTCTAACCAAACATTTCTATTGCAAGTCTTTCACGGTCTATAAACTCTGGTGTACACGAGGTTAAATTATGTTACCCACACACTTCCTACTATTATATTAATGTTCTACTTGCTGCTATGACTAACAACTCACACAATCCCTGCAATGATGATGACAACCTCCACTTTTCAACTATATGCAACCAAAACATTTCACAGCAGACAAACATGATTTCCATGCACAGAAATCTCAAAATCATCCTCCAACGAAAACATGCTAACTTAGTATCCGTTATCAGCATAAACTGATTATCACCAGCGATATCAAAGAAACCAACTTGCACTGTACATGGCATCCTTATGCATGAGCAACACAAATGAAGCACTCAAAGTTGCTACAAATGTCATGACTCACAATTTCTGATGATTTTGCATATACAATGATGATAAAATGAAATATACAGAGATACAAACAATCTCACAGTTGTCTTTATCTAATGTTAATTTGGGAGAAAACTTCATGTATGACTGCTGTAATCCTCCTCACTCTGTAAGATGATAATTGCTTAGATGTTATTGTGTGTATGTGCATAGGTTCATGTGTGTGTGTGTGTATGTATATATACGTATATGTGTATACATCTATATATATATATCAATCTGTCTGTCTGTATAGATACATGTGTATATGTATATCAGTCATTATCATCATCATCATTATTATTATCATTATTATTGAGTGAGAGAGCAGTGCATGCCATCAAATTGACAATGGAGTTAAATATATGAAGCCCAGTATCTCCATCATGACTACCTGTTTGATAAGGGTACACCAGGCACATGCATCACAATCATATGTGTGTGTGAAAAAGTGATCTCACATCAAGATAAACAGTGCATGACCTTGCAGGTGGGGTCCCAATTAGAATTTTCTTCAGGTTGAGTGGCCCATCTTGCTCAAAAGGTCCCTAAACAAGGGTTGTTTAAAAATGTTGAATGAAGCACCCATGTTTCCAGAGGTGAATTATCCAAATTCCAAAGAATTCCTCTCAGCACATGGCTATGATGCTACTCCACTACTTCTACTTGTGATCAGAGATGCACATATCGTCAGCCACCAAGGTATATGCTCAACTGGTTAAGGTCAGACAACTGACAAGCAAATCTGTGGTATTGAGCAGAATATTCGCTGTAGTCCATCTTTTATACCAAGACAAAACAATGTACATGATAACACTTCCAGTCAGTTAAGATCAGAAGCCATATTATTATTATTATTATTATTGTTCAGTAATTTTATTTTTATAACGTGCTTTCACTTCACTACCGAGTGCAGCTCTGTGCGCCTTGGGTATGTGCTGTGGTTTGCTGTGATGCTCTTATGGTTACTGTATTGAAAGTGTCTTGCGTAGGATGTGTGCAGTGCCCAGTAGTGCAATTTTCTGTATGTTATATATATTTGTAAGTCCTGGTGTTTTTGTTATGTATTTGTCTGAATATAATATTTTTTTTATTATACCTAAGGCACCTACTATGATAGGAATTGTTTCTGTTTTTAGATTCCACATTCGAGTTACCTCTATTTCCAGGTCTTTGTATTTTGAAAGTTTTTCCATATCAGGACCGCCAGCCACAGAAAATCCACCAAAGTAGACTTTGATGCAAGATACAATCCTTGGATCTATTGGATCCTGTCAAATCACCCAAACCATGACAGCAGGGAAGACAGACATTAAGAGATGTTAGTGATGAATGACGTCACTGCTGCACTAAAAAGCTATGATCTCAACTTGTGCTTATCTCAGTATTATTAAACTAGAATGTTGCCTGCTGTCATATGACAAAAGTTGTATTGAGTATACTTTCATCACTGTTAGTGATATCAGTTAAAGTTACATAAATATTTTAATTATTATTTAGCTTTATTCTAATTTTATGATGCTTATTCAGAATAAAGACCCCCTTTGGTCATGAATGACCATGGGATTGCATCTAGAAAGTTCCCTTCTGTGGCACAAGTCCAGACAAGTTTGTTTATGGAAGAATGGCAGTCACCCATGAGTATCAGCCTCCTCTCTCCATGCCACCAATGTTATCCAAGGGAAAGGCAAAGGCTGATACAGCTTGGCACCAGTGACGTTGCAACTCATTTCTAAAGCTAACTGAACTGGAGCAACACGAAATAAAGTGTCTTGCTCAAAAACACAACACACAGCCCGGTCCAGGAATCAAACTCACTACCTCATGATTGTGAGCCTGACGCTCTAACCACTGAGCCATGCGTCTTCACTATTCAGAATAATGAACTGAATAATAATTTTAAAACTAAGCATTTATAAAATTAAAATATTTAATTAAACAAATTTTTCATTTGTATGTTTATAATAAATACCGTAAATCCTTGAGTATAATCCGCACTTTTTTCCCAAAATTTAAAGGTCAAAATTTCTAGTGCGTACTATATACGAGGTTAAAAATGAAAAATATTCTCTGAGCAAAATTTCCTAAGTGATAAATATGTAAAGGCAATATACTTAATATTTATTGTTCACTGACGTTATTACTGTTATTTCTTTATTTTCTGCAAACAAAGTGCACAAAAAAGCTACACGTTTGCATTATGTTATATATACAATAATAATAAAGGACGTTACTGTATATACATTTACAAACCAAGGACTTTATATAGACCTCCTTGACTCAAGTTAGAGAAGGGGTGCATATTATACACATGATTTAGGTTTTTCAAAGGTACAGCCCTCTAAAAATCCCCCGCGTATTATAATCAAGGGCGGACTATACTCGAGGATTTACGGTATATGTTATCAATAACAAGAAGACTGTTTAATTATCAACTGATTACTAATGTAACATTACCTGATAGTACCAACAGTGGCAAAAGTATATTCCTAACATTTGCCCAACAGATAAGGAGTGACTGTGTACTTAGTAATGTTAATAAAGGGTTAGAAATCCAATATGATTAATAGCCCTTTGAGTGATAATCAAAACTAGGAGATGGAGATACAACTGTCAATTACATGATTAGAAAATATTTATAAATATGGCCATGTGATGCGTATGGATGAGGACAGCTACCCCACAATGTCATTCTAAAAATACAAAATAGGTCCATCAAAATCTTGGAGCTACAAGATAATGTATGATAATTCAAAAGAATGTTAATAAATAAATGTTACATTTGATAGAGTAATCTGAATGCTAATGATTTAAGGATGTGCTTTGACCAGGAAAGATCCTCAGTGATAGATTTAACAATTGGAAAGATTTTGAGGGCTCTAACAGACTTCTGCTTATGATTAATGGGAATGTGGTGTGATGATGATTTCTCAGAAATAAAATGACATTTAAACAAAAGATAAAACTACCAATATAAAATGTAGAGGTTAAGAACAAACACATTCCAATTTACAAATATTAAACAAAATTTTAGGTAAATTTCATCTTTATCATTTGTTTAAATTGGGAATTTATAAAAGTAGGTATACATTAGCCAGAGAAAGCACTTAATGACTTAATAAAAGCTGATAAGGGAATCTCTACATAATCAATTGATTTCTAGAGATATCAGCCAATTCGTTTCATTGTCATCATAAAAACAGGAAGAACATATTGAGTAATCCTTTCTACTATAGGCACAAGGCCTGAAATTTTGGGTGAGGGGATAAGTCGATTACATCGACCCAAATCCACAACTGATACTTATTTTATCGACCCTGAAAGGATGAAAGGCAAAGTCAACCTTGGCAGCATTTGAACTCAGAACGTAAAGACAGAAAAAGTGCTTCTAAGCATTTTGCTCAGCATGCTAACAATTCTGCCAGCTTGCTGCATTAGGACACATTGAATAATAATATTGTAATAATTACCATTTAAAACAAAATGGAATGGTCTCGGTTGGAAAGCCTTTGATTATAAGTTCTCAAACAGGGTTGACCTGGGCTAAGAACAACAACATGACTTCATTACAATACATATAAAGGAATTTTGTAATTATTTGTATGATGGTTTATTAGACACAATTTTAGAAAGTCCCTTTGTGAACTACCACATGCCAGTAACCCTTGTGTTTATAAGATGCAGGCTTTTTTTTCTGGGATATTTTTTGTGGGAGGGAAAAATGGGCAGCTTATCATCATCATCATTATTGTTTTAACATCCCCTTTTCCATACTTATATTGCTTGGACAGAGTTTGTTGAGGCAGATTTTATACAGCTGGATGCCCTTCTTGGCACCAACCTTCACCTGGTTCCAGCTAAGGTAATATTTCCTCAAGACCAGAAGACTGAAAACAAAGGACAACGCTTGCATGACAGTGACACTTACAACTATCACATGATGTCAAGATAAGGAGATAGTAACCAACCTCACGCACACACATACATACATATCTTTTATCTTATACTTGTTTCAGTCATTAGACTGCGGCCATAATGGGGCAGTGCTTGAATAATTCTTAGCTGAATGAATCGAACCCTGTACTTAAAACCATGTGGTTGGGAAGCAAACTTCTTACCACATAACAACACTTATGCCTATGATGGCAAATATGTCAATAATAGAATATATTGTCAATTCTTCCATGAGTGTTAAATACAGATATTTGCATGATAATAAAAACACAAGTAGTTGAACATAAACATCATTTAATGAGATCCTCAGTGAGTGAGCAAATATATATGTATCTATATAGACCACCGTGCATAGATACAGAGTAATGAAATGATGTTTGCATAGATAACAAAGCTTTTAAAAGTCTTTATCTTTTTTCCTTTCTATTTCCATTTTCTTTCTGCATGCATCTGCTAGAAAGAGCAGCTACCTATAGAAAATGTCACTCTAGTTAGTTTTACAAATAATTCAAAACTTCTTAACTGGCCTTTGAAATGAGAGCCATATCAGTTTTCAGACAGGTTAGCAAATATGCTTTTTTTACAAGGAGACAATGATTATGTACACCTTTGATGAAAGGTGTTCCAGCCATGGCCATCATGTCTTTTTTTTTTATACCTTTCACTACTCTATTTAATCTATCTTGCCATTTTTTAAGGCAATAGGGTATGGTTCTCACTCAGGGTCCATATAAGATTTTTTCGCTAAAATTTATGTGCAATAAATTGGTAATATTTCTACAATATATGAAATACTTCAACAATTTTTTAATACAATTTCTAATAATACAGACTGTCCTCATTTAACGACCTACCTATTTAACGACTACTCGGAGTTATGACGAACTTTACGAGCCATCATTACATATTTCACAAAATAGAACTTGGGGCGATGGATCCAAATTTTTAGCAATTTTCCAAGGTGGAAAGGCAGTCAACTGAACTTTTCCGATGTTATCAAGAAATTTATGACAAAAAAAGAAGATTACAAAGCAAACAACACTGACGAGATTTTTCATGCATTTTGATGTCAAGAATGAGTTGCTTTTGTCATCTTTATCCAAATTAAAACAAAGTAATTATGTTTGAGTTTCCTTTAAACCTTTTCACCTTTTCTATATAATCCTGAGAAAAGTTTATTAGGCATCTTATGTACTGGGCCTGGAATCACAAACATACAATGTCTGAGCTACAATAATACAGTATACACATCCTAACTTCTAAGGTTTTCCTTGTGATAATCTTCCTGTTACTTATTCATTTTTCAACAATTTATGAGAGTGATTCTTGACCTGTACTGCATATACTTTATACAGTACGGTGTTCTGTTTTTATATGTACGTACAGGACACTATACCTATAAAAAGAAAAATACGTACCCTATGAATATTCGTTTAATGATGAATTTGTTTTACGACGGGGCTGTTGGAATGTAACTCGGACGTTAAATGAGGACAGTCTGTATTCAATTATAAAAATATAACAGGATTTTTTCTAAACACTGAATGGTTATGAAGGTCTAGTAGAGTAAAATAGGGATTGAAATGGTCCATATGTAAAAAAAATGCTTGAGGACTACTGCAATAAGGCATGATTTGAGGGACTTTGCTATTTCTAGTAACCAAGTTACTGTATATAGATCCTTTGTAAAAAATATTTGAACACCACCAATTCGGTATTAGGATAGTCTGGACAGATTAACCCTAATGAATAATACTATTCAATTCATAAATATTACAACTTACCAAAAGACATACTCAAAATTATATCTTTTATCGACATTTGTTTAACTCTTTTACTTGTTTCAGTCATTTGACTGTGGCCATGCTGGAGCACCGCCTTTAGTCGAGCAAATTGACCCCAGGACTTATTCTTTGTAAGCCTAGTACTTATTCTATCGGTTTCTTTTGCCGAACCATTAAGTTATGGGGACGTAAACACACCAGCATTGGATGTCAAGCAATGTTGGGGGGACAAACACAGACACACAAACATATATACACACACACATACATACATACATACATATATATATATATATATATATATGACGGGCTTCTTTCAGTTTCCGCCTACCAAATCCACTCGCAAGGCTTTGGTTGGCCCGAGGCCATAGTAGAAGACAGCTGCCCAAGGTGTCATGCAGTGGGAATGAACCTGGAACCGTGTGGTTGGTAAGCAAGCTACTTACCACACAGCCACTCCTGCGTCTGTCAATTTTTTTGTTCCGTAAAGTCTATGCTTACTCATCCTTAATTTAACTATCAAAACAACTCGGATTGCAGCAGTCTTCCACTTAATTAACCATACGTTTATGTTGCAGCCACCTATTTTAGCCCCAAGCCTAATCATCATCATCATCATTTAATGTCCAGAGCTTACACTAGGTACATCTTATGGAGTTTCTACCTACGCCTTTTCTACCTGAAGGGATTTGTGGTTTGTCTGCTTTCCTACTTATTAGGACTTTGGTTTTTGCTAGATTGACTCTAAGGCCCTTCGATTCTAGACCTTGCTTTTACACCTGAAACGTCTCTAGTTCAGATAGTGACTCAGCAATTAGAGCAAGGTCATCAGTATAGAGAAGTTTCTGGAGACATCCCATCTTGAATCCCTCTGTTATTGCCTGGAGGCTTATGATGAATAAGAGGGGCCTGAGGACAGATCCTGGGTGGACTCCTACTCCTACTCGGAAGTCTTCACTGTATTTGTTGCCAACCCTCACCTTACTGACAGCATCCATGTACATGGCTTGTGCAGCTCTCACTAACCACTCATCTATCCCTAGTTTCTGCATTGACCACCAAATAAGGGATCAGGGGACCCTGTCAAAGGCTTTCTCCATGTCAACGAATACCAGGTACAGAGATTTATCTTTGGCCAGGTATTTCTCCTGCAGCTGTCTTACTAGAAATATAGCATCAGTGGTGCTTTTCCTTGGCACAAACCCAAACTGCATCTCATCTAGACTGACTCTCTCCCTAATTAGTTGGGCTATGACCCTCTCCGTGACTTTCATTACCTGATCCAACAACTTGATACCTCTGTAATTATTTGTTTCTAATGCATCACCTTTACTTTTATAGCAGTTGACTATGGTGCTGCTTCACCAGTCATTGGGTATGACTCCTTCATGTATCATCTGATTAACTATACGGGTGACTAGACTATAGCCAACACTGCCAGATGTTTTAAGCATCTCTGCGGTGATTCCTGATGGGCCGGGGGCTTTCCCTCTTTTCATACCCTTAATTACTTTATCTACCAAGGTACTGTCAATTTGGATTGCTGGTCCCTCTGTTGGGTCAACATTCAGCAGACTCTCTTTCTCCTATTCATTCTCTTCATTTAGCAACCTTTCATCGTGGTGTCTCCATGTCTCTCTCCTCGCAGCTTCATTAAATGCAAGTGAGCCATCATCTATGCGGATACATTTCTCTCTTATGACATCACGATTCTCTCTCACACACTGTCTTGCAACACAAAACACTTCAAGTCTTTGTTCCTTATAATGTAGAACATTGGCAAATTTATTCTTACCTGCCTCCCCTCTGGCTAAGTAAATCTGTCTCCTAGCTTCCCTTCTGGCAGTCTGATATAATTTCCTGCTACCACCGTTCTTCCAGTCCTTCCATGCCTGTTTCTTTTCCCTAATGGCCCATCAACTATATTGTTCCACCACCACTTTACCTTAGGTCGAGAGGGGACTTTGCACTATCCACTGATCTGGTAAGTAACCCCCAACAGGTTGTCCCATAGAAACCTCAAGTTGTCTTCCACATCATGTGATACTATATCCCCCTCTATTTCATCAAAAGCTTCAAGTAATACGTCTCTAAATCTCTGTCCATTCACAGGATCCTTAAGCTTCCAGACCACTCTTCTCTCTGCAGGTCATCTTCTGGGCATCCATTTAGCCCTGATCCTGTAATTGCTAACTACTAATCTATGTTGTGGGGTGCATTCTTCACCTGGGAAGGTTTTGGCATTTATAAGTAGCCATCTTCCCTGTTTTCTGGTGAGCATGTAGTCAATTTGACTAGTGTATCTACCAGATTGGTAGGTGAATAGGTGACTGGCAGGTTTCCTGAAGTTAGTTTTATAAACCATAAGATCATTTGCATCGCAGAACTCCAGCAGCCTGGTTCCCTCATTGTGGGAACCAAAACCATAGCCTCCATGTATGCCATGGAAGCCCTCTGCATGTTATCCAACATGCCCATTGAAGTCGCCAGCCACAAAGAGAAGGTCCCTGTAATTCGTTGACAAGGTAGTCTGTAAGAGGGTGTCATAAAATTGGTCTTCCTGTTTATCAGGTAGCCCCGGCTGAGAGAATGATTGCTAACCCATGATGCAGCACTAATCTAATCTCAAGTATTCTATCACAGACACTGACTACCTTGATTACCTTATCAACCCATTTATCCGCAAGAAGTATACCCATGCCCCCGACCCCATCAGTGTTCCTTGCCCAGAAAATCTTATACCTATGTTCTTTGCCTGTGAGGAACCTAGCAGAACTTCCTCTCCACCTTACTTCTTGGATGCAGCATAAATCTACATGTCTCCGTTCAAGCATCTCAACAATCTCACCAGACCTACCTTTCAACAGGCCCACATTGAGTGTGCCAACCCAAGGGTGTGGGAGGTGTGGGCCCGTGAGACCCTGGTATGGGGTACAGCAGTGTCATGTACCTGAAAAGAAAGCTTGCATTTTCCAGAACTCATAAACATATAATAGCCTTGAACCTGCATACACTACACCACCATTTTTATGTGCTACATAATCACTACATTACATAGGAGATAAACCCTAAGTAGGGATGGGGGAACATTAAGGGACTTCTAGTACAGGTGGTAGAGGTGGGAAGGGCCATTGCACCATGAAACAACAAAAATTCAGGCTGCCAATGTGAGAGAATATTGATGTTAATAATGAGACAGAATCAGGCATTTGAATTCTTAAACTTGAGTTAAAACCAAGAGCTTTCGGTCAGCCAAACTATGACAAAATTAGATAAATGAATGAATAAATGACAATAATAAATGAGTGTGAAAGAGAGGGAGAAAGAGGGAGAGTTGGATCAAGAGAAGGGATCTTAAGTTTCTTCTCTAACTGTATAGTGTGGAAGACGAAACTGTGTTTACATAGATAATGAAATAGATAGAATAATGAAATGAAATAAGAAGATAATTATGATCTGCATTGAAAAAAAGAGGTTTAGATGTGTGCTAGGTTGAAAAACAAGGTTGCTTATCTGAACATCTTCTGGTTTTCTACTCCGTTTGGTGGGGTGTTAAAATATGAGATAGGGGAATATATATATAGAATAAAATTCATGTTCAGTTAAATGAAGGAAAGAAAAGGGAAAGTTAAGATAATAAGATCATAATAATTATTCATTATTAAAAAATTGTAAGCTTTACCTCATACAGCTGTTTCCATTAGTACTCAATAGGAAAATTGCAAATTTATGCCATAAATTTGTATTTATATGTTATGAGCATAATTTCATCTGAGATAAAGATATACATTCTGCTTGCATGAATGGAAAGGTCAGCATGTAACATCTTACAGTATATCTTTTCCTCTGATGAAACTATGGTCATAGCATATAAATGCAAATTTATAGTATAAATTTGCTATTTTCCTATTGAGTACTAATGGAAAAGGCTATGAGAAGTAAAGATTACCAATTTTTTAATAATAAATAACTATTATTATCTTAACTCTCCATTTTCTTTCCTTCATTTAACTGAACATGAATTTTATTCTAAATATATACCTATAGATTAAATGAAATTTCATATCCCCGAAATACTAGGTATAGAACCAGTATTTCCTTGGACGTAACCAACACAATATCTGTATCACATCCTTGCGTTGTTGTTATTTTGTCCTTTTTCTTTTTTGAACTCACTATATATATATATAGATACGCACACATACATAATTGTGTAATGGTATCTGTCTCTGTGTGTGCTTGGGGTTACTCTAACTTCTCCCACACTGTCCAACCGATTTTAATGATTTTTGGCACATAGGTAGATCACATGCCCTGCAGTTCAAATAAGGCTGGAATTTTTTGAAAACTCGATAATGTTCATTTGGCATCAATTTTTGTGAGCTCAATTGGGCGTTTGAATGGAAATTCCCATAACGATGTTATTTTTCTTGCAGCTTTTGCATTTTTTCACATGTAAAATTTCAACAAAATCAATAGAATTGTCTCTAAGGAAATGCCTATTCAATACAAGGACAGAGGTGGGCTTAACTTCAACAAGGAAAACACGAGCCAAACTGAATCCAACAGCTAGTATATACATATGTATACGATGGGGTTCTTTCAGTTTCTGTGGCTGGGAAGCAAGCTTCTTACCACATAGCTATGCCTGCACATACATATATGTATTTATGTGTGTCTGTATTTGCCCCCCGCCACCATCACTTAACAGCTGATGCTGGTGTGTTTATGTCCCCATAACTTAGCAGTTCGATAAAAGATACCAATAGAATAAGTTCTAGGCTTACAAAGAATAAGTTCTGGGGTCGATTTCTTTGACTAAAACCCTTTAAGGTGATGCTCCAGCATGGCCAGTCAAATGACTGAAACAAGAAAAAGAATAAAAGAATATAGTATGTCTATACCTTCTTTCAGTTGTCCTCATGAAAACGAAAGATTTCTATTAAAATCAGATTTGTTATTTGCATTTATTTACATATTTCAGGCATATACTACATGTCTCACATTCATGCAGGAAACACCACTGCTAACATAGAACTTTTCAATTCACTTGCATACATTATAGTTATCAAGCTGATAATGTACATCCATTGGAATCTACTTAGGTAATAGTAATCCACTAACTGTGAAGTCTTAAAATTCAATATTTCTTTTAGATGTCAGACTGGTGAATTATATAGCTTACCAGTCACACACACACACACACAGATGCACACACGCACACGCACAATATCAAATGAAACCGTCAAAATTGCTCATCTCAGCTGCTTATCTGGTGGTACTTGATTTCACTCAACCATTTGCAGTCGCAATCTTTTAGCTATATAGTCATAGTTAATTTCCCTTCCCACCACAACAGTATAGCTTCTTGTAGGAATTAAATGGTCATATAATACATTGCTTCACTCCCAAATCAGCTCCAATGATATAGACAGTCATGCCATCCTGTCTTTTTATTTTTGTATTTTTTTTTTTACATTATCCAAAGTAATATCCTTTTTTTTCCCTTTAAGATGATTGGATATGGTCTGAGGAAAATCTGGCTGCTATTTCTAGCCGATTGTAGCGGGAGGTTCTCTTTTTGATCTACCCAGACTGATAATATGATACAGCTAGTTGTCAATTTAAATTTGTGCAGTTCAAGGGATCATTGCCAGGGTTAAACTTAGTGAGACCCTAGGCTATGTAAAGCTTGGAAGTGCCTGGTTAAAAAATTACACCAGAAGGTTTCACAATATTGGTGCTCCTCTGCAATGTAAGGTGCTAGGCTGAAGCTTATATGCCTACATCAAAAACTTTAGGTGTTGTAATTTTAGTA
>NC_068981.1:94198889-94205647 GCF_001194135.2 Octopus bimaculoides
GTGATAAACAGCAAACATAGAGTATCAATCAGCTGTAAGGGTGGTCTGAGGAAAATCTGGCTGCTATTTCTAGCCGATTGTAGCGGGAGGTTCTCTTTTTGATCTACCTAGACTGATAATATGAGACAGCTAGTTGTCGATTTAAATTTGTGCAGTTCAACATCTGAGCTAAAACATAGGCAGGGATCATTGCCAGGGTTAAACTTAGTGAGACCCTAGGCTATGTAAAGCTTGGAAGTGCCTGGTTAAAAAATTACACCAGAAGGTTTCACAATATTGGTGCTCCTCTGCAATGTAAGGTGCTAGGCTGAAGCTTATATGCCTACATCAAAAACTTTAGGTGTTGTAATTTTAGTAATAAACAGCAGAGTATTAATCAGCTGAAAGGGTGTATCTTCTGAATGTACTCTTGGACATTTGTGTATAAACAAGATGCAAAACTCCAACTATGTGAGCAGTACTCCATATTACATGTGTGCTTTGCAGAAGATCCATTACTTTTTCAGAGATAAACTATTTTCTTGTATAGAAAAAGAAACTTTACCTTTGGGATGCAATCTTAAATGTGTTACTGACATAAAAGTATACAATATAAAGTGGAAACCAAAGAAAATGAGAATATTTTAAGTTAGGTTCCAAACAGAGGGTCAAAGGTCTCTTTCAAATATGTTAAAATTGTAGATTAGCAGGAGGTCTTCCAGTGAAAAGTTGATGTGGAGGTCACTGATATCTGAACATTTCACATATTTATTAAGACAGCATTGAGGTTTAGAAGTGGATCCATTTAAAATTCTAACAAAAGTATATTATTACACTGGTTAAACCAGTTAATTTAACCTTATTTTTTTTTTATGTCAGTCTGTTGCCTAGATAAATCTTAGCTAGCCAGATTTGCATGAGCTTTGCTAATGGTTGTTTCACTCTTCTCCACATATATAATCTTTATATCCTCCAAAAAAAAAAAGAGAAAAGAAAAAAAGTTGGGTTCCACATGAACATGCCTCAGTTTCTAAACTTGTTTTCTCTCATGTTTTTAGTCTAAACCCATTCATTAATAATCTATATTAAAAGGGAAAACCTCTGGTCCTGGTTGTTTATCTTGATTTTTTATTAAAAAACAAAACAAAAACCAATAAGAAAAAAGCTGAACTGATTTTCACATCCATCGGCGTGTTGGTAGTTGATAGTTTACTAATTAACCGGTATATGTGCTTCAAGTAATAAATTCATTTCCATTACATCTACAATTTCATTCAGTATTTTTACGAAGGCTGTATATACAACCAGAGTAAGTGGGTGCAACACTTCAGTAGCAATTTAACTTTGTTATTTTTAGAGTCTTCTAAGCTGTTATGAGTCAAAGCAAAATCTAGTTTTGGATAGGTATCTATTTTGTTTTTCATTTATTTATTGTTATCATTATCAATATCATTTACGATCTGAGTTCAAACTCTGCAGAGATCGACTTTGCCTTTTATCCTTTCGGGGTCGATAAATTAAGTACTAGTCAAGTACCGGGATCGATGTAATCGATTTACCCCTAACCCCAAACTTCCAGGCTTTGTGCCTATAGTAGAAAGGATTATTATTATCATTATCATCAACAAGATGAGTCGTTCAGGCCAATAAACAAATAAATGTTAGAGTTTATACAGGAGTGGTTATTATTTTGAAAGAGTAGGGCAGTAACATCAAGCATCCCAAAACGTCGAGGATTTTTTTTCTTAAACCTTAGGAAAGATATAGGTAACGTCAACGCAAATTAAGACAGGTGTCTGAATCGTCCCACAGTTGTCTTTACAATGTATTTTCCCCCTTTATTACTGTTTAAGTGTAGAAGGGTTTTTGCCCTTAACAGAAAGGTTTGGGGTTATTAGTACGAGAGAAGAGTGGGGTTGCTGTAAAAGTGAAGTGCGAAATGTTAGCAAGTCAATGTAATCTAATTATAAAGTTTGTTTACAACACTATTCTAAACATTCAGAAATGTGTCTGGTAATTCGAGAATAGGAAGGAATTTCATACTGAGAACTTTTTAATTTTTAACATAGGGCTAAGATCAAATTTCACCAATATCTTGACGATATCACTAGTTGTTTTACGACGACAGTTTTTGTCTTTAGATAAATAATTATTTTACATATATGATAATTTGATCACAAGGGAGGGGTGTCACGATTATTAACATTATATAAAATTGTCATCCATTTAACATTGCATTTCATCGAGACCGCATTTATATTTTAGTTGTGGATCCATGTCTGTTTCTAATAAAAATAGACCATTTTTACCGTTGGAAGTCGAGTAACTTCTACGACGAAGTCAAAGACTATATTTTAATAAAACCCAAATAATTAAATATCAAATCACTATAACGAGCATTTGTTATAACAACTGAAAATCGTGGTTGTTTTTGTTTTGTTTGACTACAAAATTTTATAGAAAAAAGAGAAAAAATGCAACAAATCAAAACATAAACACAATATAAACTATTTTATGAAAATAACTCAAAACAAACGTCCGAAGGAGTAAAAGAAATATTAATGTAAAAAATAAAACAAAACATTGAAAAATAAATAAATATTGTGTGATTTTTTTAAAACATGAAGTGGTATTACCTTATACAAGCAGACAGGTCTTTTCAGAGACATCCGAAGACACTGATGAGCCGAATCACTTTTTTTTTATTTATTTTTTTTTATACATATTTGAAACTAATTAGATCTAAATGTCCTGGTTTCGATTCATACGAAACTCACGTTTCACCCAAGATGAAACAAAATGGTCGACCCATAAAGAATATGAAATATACAACTGCTAATAAATGTTACAGACATTTTTATAGTACTTCTAAATATACACTAATCGGCTCCTAATTCAGCCGGATTGCGTATGCAATTTATCTATCCAAGGTAAATCGTGTTCATTAGTTCGAAATTCAAATGAAAATAAAGGACATTAATTGAATAAAACAAAGAAAAAAAGTTTATAATTAGAAGCATTACTCGCCAAGAGGTGCTTATTATCTTTCGTTACCTTTAAAACTTTATTATTGTGGTTATAGTTATTTTAACATTAAAAATCCAAAAATATTATTATAACTGTTGCCGGTATCTCTATGTCCTGTGATTTTCCCCACCGTTTTACAAGTATTTATTTTACATTCCTATAGCACCGAATCACTGGTTAAATTTAACTACTCTGAGAAATATATCTCATTTATACACTAAAATTTTTTTTTTAAACAAGTAATAACCATGAACATCAACAATTAAATGATTTTTGAAGTTTTAAATTGTGTCCAGAATCATAAACATCATCAGTTATTGAAATAATTAGAGCTGATAATATAAATACCTTCGTTTATGGTAACCAAAATATTCCGTTCCATTAAGTAAGTTGTCTACTACAAAATATCATCCTCTCAAGTGAAAATAGAAAACCTTCACCTTCCTTTTTTTCTTGTTCTTGTTTTGTTTTTGTGCTCTTTTTACTTAAACGTAGGTAAGGTTGTTGCTGCATGTTGTAATCATCTGTGGCTGATGTTTATTCTAAGTCATCTTCTATAATTGGATATAGTGTTTACAGATAAATATTAATACTCTCTCTCGAGTTATAATATTGATTTTTTTTTTCATGGGCACGAGACTTGTAGATTTATAGAACAGGTGGAGGTTGTGTAATTTTCATGCCTTTCTGAAGGGCATCAAGATCACATATGATTTGAAATTGCTACGGGTGTTTTGACGAGATGCATTGAGATTTACCATTAATTTATTGAGATTAGTACAGTTTATTTTTAAAATGAATTCAAATGGTATGTCGAAACGTCTGTTGTTCTTTTCAATAATTAAATAAACAGAAATAAATAAATTAAAATATAAAACGTTGGAATCCCTAACCCAAACGTGGCTGCAGTCTCACTCTGCTCTGAGTTTTATATTGATTTTCTTGGGGCACATGGCCAATTTTTGACGAGAAAGCTTAATCGTTGAATAAATCCTAATACATTACTGGCTCTTAATCTATTAATCCTAGCAGGAGCCTTATTGTTTCTGAATGTTCATTGCCTTCTTAAATTCTTAGATTTCATAGTTGTTGCTTCTTAGTTCCATGTCACCTCTGATCGTGCGAATCTATGATTAAAGACATCCAACCGTGATTATCTTATCTTCTTTTCAGATAAGCAGTTTCTCTGCCAGTCTCGACAATTAGCTTCCAGTTGTGTTCGGTCAACTGAATTCCTTCTCGTAAAATTAAACTGTAAATGGTTGTGTATTTTACAGGCACGTGTGACTTACGCAACTGTCGGGCCGAATTAACGAGACACTGTGACAAGACTAGACTTTTTGAATTGCAAGAACAACTCAGAGAATGAGAAAAGAAGGAATCGGCGCTTCTTTTGTTTCTAGGGTCCCCTAAAGTGAAAAGAATTGATCTTGTCATAAGCTGGTGCTTATCAGATTAACCGGATCTAAAGTTTTAAATAATAGTTCAAATGTGTTCGTATCAATTTCAATGGTCACACCGACACGATTGATTTGAATTGAATTTTTATTAAAAAGCCCTGTGCATATATCACGGTCGTTGTTCTTCTTGCTGACACTCGAATACTACTACTGTCACGCTAAAGTGGTATTGGTGGTGGTAAGTGAGTTTGCTATTAACCTTTTTATTATATTTCTGTTGAAACTCACTACCTTTGTTTCAATTAATTTTGAAAATAATGAAGATTATTTTAACAATATAACTTTGACCTTATTAAACTTGAGCATAAATTCACAGGAAATTTTGATGAAGGCTTTTAATTTAGATTTAATTTAGATTGCTTTAAAACATAAAGTTTGTTTCATAGAACCAGGGGCAATCTTGGCCAGGTTGTTATCCACTTTTATTCTTTTGTTTATATCTGAAACTGAACAAGTATTAAGTACATAAATATACAAGAAATATGTACACGTCTAGTTTAGAATATTCAAATATGTATGTGTGTGCAGGTCTTGCTGTTAGTTTTTGTACCCCCATTACTTCTTGACAATAGGAACTGGTATTGGTTTGTTTATGTCCCCACAACTTTGAAGTTTGGCTAAAGAGACTGATAGAATAAGTACCAAACTTTAACAGAAAATAAGTACTAGGTGTCAATTTGTTTGAATAGAAACCTTTCAAGGTGGTGCACCAGCATGGCTGCTGTCCAACAGCAAGTAAAAATAAAAAAACTAAAAGATATTCCACAGTACAATACATTTCTTTTCACTTTCATAATTTTGTTAGTAATTAAGATGATGAGCTGGCAGAATCGTTAGCATGCTGGACAAAATGCTTAGCAGTATTTCACCCATCGCCACATTCTGAGTGCAAATTCTGCCAAGGTCGACTTTGCCTTTCATTCTTCCAGGGTTAATAAATTAAGTACCAGCGAAACAGTGGTTGATGTAATCATCAGTGGGGTTGATGTAATCGACTGGTCCCCTTCCCCAAAGTTTCAGGCCTTGTGCCTTTAGTAGAAAGTATTACTTTGTTGATGATTATGAGGCAGACCCAGTTGAAAGATAAAGACTTAAAACTAATTTTAATCCTTAAACTAGCTCTTTTGATAGATTAATCTGTCATTTTTACAGCTTTCCTCCTCTATATGTCCTTATATTCAATTAAGATAGAGAAGTGAAAAGCATAACAAAAGCTTCAACTAATCTTAACACTATCCTTGACTCCTAATTCACCTTAGGTTTGTGCACTAAATGTAAAACTTCATGTGAGTCTGTAAATTGAAGTGAGCTTGCCAACAAGAATGAATTGCTGAAATAATCCCTTTTTAAGCAATGCTTCCTTTTTATAGTCTATTATGTCTGTCTGACTTTGTGTGTGTCTGTCTGGGTGTCTGTCTTCTACTATAACCTTGAACCAACCAATGCATTGTGTGGAACCTGTCATATGTGTGTGTGTGTGTGTGTGTGTCTTTATGGCTATGTTTTCTCCCTTCACACTACTTGACAACTGGTGTTGATTTGTTTACATTTTTGTGATCTAGCGATTCAGTAAAAGAGATTGACGAAATAAATCCCAGACTTTAAATATAAGGCTTGATTTCTTTGATTAAAAACCCTTCAAGGCAGCACTTCAGCATGGCCACTGTCCAATCACAGAAAGAAAAGAGTATATATATATATATATATATATGCCCCTCAGCCCGGGCTACCCGACGGACAGAAAGACCAATTTTATGACACCCTCCTGCAGACTACCTCATCGACGAATGACAGGGACCTTCTCTTTGTGGCTGGTGACTTCAATGGTCATGTTGGACAACATTCAGGGGGCTTCTATGGCGTACATGGAGGCTATGATTTTGGTTCCCGCAATGAGGAGGGAACCAGACTGCAGGAGTTCTGTGATACAAATGACCTTATGGTCTGCAATACTAACTTCAGGAAACCTGCCAGTCACCTAGTCACCTACCGTTCTGGCAGGCACACAAGCCAAATTGATTACATCCTCGCCAGGAAAAGGGAAAGATGGCTGCTTAGAAATTCCAAAACATTCCCAGGCAAAGAATGTACCCCACAACATAGACTAGTAGTTAGTGACTTCAGGATCAGAGCTAAGTGGCTGCCCAGAAGACGACCAGCTTGGAGGAGAAGGGTATGGAAGCTCAAAGATCCTGCGAATGGACAAAGATTTAGAGACTTATTACTCGAAGCCTTCGACGAAATAGAGGGGGATGTATCTTCACACAATGTAGAGGACAACTGGACGTTTCT
>NC_068981.1:94206006-94206499 GCF_001194135.2 Octopus bimaculoides
CAGGCTTGGAAGGACTGGAAGAACGGTGGTAGCAGGGAATTCTATCAAACTGCCAGAAGGGAAGCTAGGCGACAGGTTTATTTAGCCAGAGGGGAGGCAGATAAGAAAAGATTTGCCAATGTTCTGCGCCATGAGGACCAAAGACTCGAGGTATTTCGTGTTGCAAGGCAGTGTAGGAGAGAGAATAGTGATGTAGTAGGAGAGAAATGTGTTCGCATGGATGATGGTACGCTTGCTCTAAATTAGGCTGCAAAGAAAGAGGTCTGGAGATGCCACTACAATAGATTGCTTAATAAAGAGAATGAATGGGAGAAAGAGAGTCTGCCGTATGTCGTCCCAACAGAGGGACCAGCTGTCCGAGTTGACAGTACCATGGTAGATAAAGCAATTAAGAGTATGAAGACAGGGAAAGCCCCCGGCCCATCAGGAATCACTGCAGAGATGCTCAAAATATCTGGCAGTGTTGGCTACAGCCTAGTCACCCGTATAGTTA
>NC_068981.1:94212414-94215510 GCF_001194135.2 Octopus bimaculoides
CTACATACTGAGCAGGGCCATCTACCTGAAGGGGTTTGTGTTTTATCTACCTTCCTACTTATTAGGATTTTGGTTTTAGCTAGGTTGACTCTAAGGCCCTTCAATTCTAGACCTTGCTTCCACACCTGAAACTTCTCCTCTAGTTCTGATAGTGACTCCGCAATTAGGGCAAGGTCATCAGCATAGAGGAGCTCCCAGGGGCAACCTGTCTTGAACTCCTCTGTAATTGCCTGGAGGACTATGATAAATAAGAGGGGGCTGAGGACGGAACCTTGGTGGACCCCTACCTCTACCTCTACCCGGAATTCATATATATATATATATATATATATATATATATATATATACACAATACAAATTTTTACTTCAAAAGAAAAAAAAATTAAATATAATCAAAATAAAACTAATAAACATAATGTTATGGTGCTCACTCAGCATAAACCAAAACTGTTGTTAGTTTAAAAACAGACACTATAGTATTTAGTAGTAAAGTACATAACTCTACTTATCTCATTCATAATGATTAGGTAGTTTAATAGTAAGAAGACATCTGTAAAAATATTTACTTTGGCAATTGAAATGGAAATATTTAAATTTACAAAAAAAAAAAAAAAATTTAAATACTGATCATGCTTATGACAAATGGATTATTTTCTCCCAAAATTTTAAACTACAAATAAATACGAGTACAAATGCAGAGGCCATCAACCTCAAAAGCTGGCCTTAAAAATGGTCAAAAAGTAAATCAATAGTTCAGACATTATAGGCAAACATTCACAAACATTTAAAGATTACTTATTTATAAGACTGCATGTATCAGAGGATATGTGAGAATGTTTTTTCTGTATACATTGGCTAAATGTGATGAATAATTCCTTAGGTGGTTATGTAATGGGTAATGAGACTCGAATGACATTATCTCCTTCTTCATGTCAGGCTGACCATCACTTTTTTGTAAATAATTGTATTTCCCTTCTGCTTACTGGAGGCTCTTAGCTTCTTTACTCCTACTGCTAAGAGATGCTAAGGGGGAGACATTTATAACACAATACATGTGACATTTACAATGCAAATAGCAATAAATAATAAATAACTCATGCATCTTTTAAATGCACAAATAGATCTACTGTCAAGAGTGTAGCAGTCAACATAATGAAATGGGGAACAAATGGTGGAGATAAGGAGGAATTTGGAATTATTGAAGCAACAGTTAGTGCTGAAAACTGGTGTTTAAATATTTTATTTTGACTGTCTACAATAATCTTGAACAAAAGGTTTATAAAAGCATATACAATTAGTTGATGGTAACCAACACAGAATAAAGATAAAAACATGAGAGAAATAATAGTATATAAAATACTGGGACATTTAGAGTTAAACAGTCAAAAATGGTAATTATATGTGTCAAGTAATTTATGCTTAAAGAAAGTAAGAAATAACATAGAACATGGTAAACAATAGCTGGGATGAAAATATAGATTTGCTTCTGAGGAATGGTATACTTTGATTGAATTTCACAGTTCTATTGTTAATAGCATCTAACAAAACTTGTATAATGGATAAGAAACAATTATGTTGAGATTTTGCTGGAAAACTGTAATATTGTTGAAAGCGCATGTTGTTGTTGGCACTCCGTCGCTTATGACGTCGAGGGTTCCAGTTGATCCGCTCAAAGGAACAGCCAGCTCGTGAAATTAACGTGCAAGTGGCTGAGCACTCCACACACGTGTACCCTTAACGTAGTTCCTGGGGATATTCAGCGTGACACAGTGTGACAAGGCTGACCCTTTGAATTACAGGCACAACAGAAACGGGAAGTAAGAGTAAGAGAAAGTTGTGGTGAAAGAGTACAGCAGGGTTCGCCACCATCCCCTGCCGGAGCCTCATGGAGCTTTAGGTGATTTCGTTCAATAAACACTCACAACTCCCGGTTTGGGAATCGAAACCACGATCCTATGACCGCGAGTCCGCTGCCCTAACCACTGGGCCATTGCGCCTCCGTTGAAAGCGCATAGAGAACCAGGAAATATGTCTCTTTTGAGATTGTTTTTTTTTTTTCTGAAGCATTTTATTCTTGGGATTGTGTAAAGTCCTCAAAGGTTGTATTAAAGGGGCAATTTTAGGTGACAACAGTTTTGAAAACTGTGTTCTTTGTTATACACTTGTCAATCTCTTCTGGCTTGAGTGTTTTCTGTTATTTTCACCTTTACATCAAGAAATGAATGTGTTCTAGAAAAAGCTACACACAATTGTCCTTGAGAAAATACTTTCTTGTGAAGAAATAATACAACTTCACCAAATATTCATCCAAAAGAATTATTTATTATTTACTTCATAAAGAAGTACCAAGCTGTAATTGTGGAGGGAACCTTTGGAAAGGGTAGACCCAGGAAGATGTGAGACAAATTAGTGTGAAAGGATCTTTGGATGCTGGGTCTCACTGAGGAAATGACAAGGAATCAGGAGTTGTGGTGATTTGCTGTACTTGAAGATGCATCAAGCTAAGTAAAATCTCTGTTATCCATACATACAGGCTTGTCCTTTACAGGTGCTGGTACCACATAAAATGCTCTCATGGTATGAGTGCTGCATAAACACACCTGTGCCAGTGGCATGTAAAAAGTACCCAGCACACTCTGTAAAGTGGTTGGTGTTAGGAAGGGCATCCAGCTGTAAAAACCATGTTGCAACAGACAATCGGAATCTGGACAGCTCCCTGGCTGACCAGCTCCTGTCAAACTATCCAACCCATACCAGCATGGAAAATGGATGTTTAAATGAGGAGGATGATGATGAATGCATTCAATTACATTGAAAATGCTAAGTAAATGTTTTAGAAACTAATCTTTCTCTAAAATGAAAGGTTAGTTGGCACTCACTTGGATTGAGTTTGATCTAAGTAATTAAATTCTTTGATCCTAATCAAGTGTTATTAATCAAGTCAGCTTAAATTGGTCAGGCTGCAGCTGACCAGGAGCAGGATGAAGAACTATGTCAATGGAATTCACCTTCTTCATTGTTAAATTTATGTTTCTTTTTTCATCAATGGGCTATATATATAAAGATGAGCATGTGTGTGTGTGTGTCTGTCTGTGT
>NC_068981.1:94215584-94217418 GCF_001194135.2 Octopus bimaculoides
CAATGGGCTATATATATAAAGATGAGCATGTGTGTGTGTGTGTCTGTCTGTGTGAATACCTAAAACTTGAGAACTACATAACCAGTTTCATTCAAATTTTACACATGCCTTACTTAGGGTCCATGTAGTGTCATAGGCCCAAAAAATTTTAACTAATCAACACCATCTATCAGTGAGATGCCACTACTCAGTTTTTGATGCACCATAGAGTTTGTCTCATTCTGGTGAAGCTTCACATAAAAGCTGGAATGGGGTCGCTTTGTTTGGACTGGTATCAGCAAAGACACTCATGAATGAACTAAGCACTTCATCACTTTTCAGAAGGCTGAAGTCCATCATCATGTTAAACTGCCTTTTGGCACCCCTGTGACACCTATCATACATTTCTAACTTACCCATATTGATATTGTTGAAGTACTGTTGCCTTCTCACAGTTACATACACTTTTTGACCAGCATTGATTGATTAACCAGATGGCTTGAGACTGTTCCACTGAATGATTCAATATTGGATTGGATGAATTGGCACACTACAGTCAAGATATGAAGAGGATGTCAGTTCAAATCAAACTTCTCCAAAAAGCTGATCTGTTTTGCATGTGGTAATTGCATGATTGAGTGATTCCATCTGCAGTTGAATTCAGCTCTTATATCTTACACAGATAGCAGTAACTAGTTAGAATACCTTGCTCTTGTTTGTCTGAATATTTCTTCTACAGTTAAAAACAGAATCAGTTGTATAACAGGCAAACTTGTCTGTGGTGATACTTTAACATTATTGCGTCAAATAGCTTTTAGAGATGTGTACAGTAAAAAGCACTTGGGTCTGTTGGGATTTTGATAAACAAGATTTATTCTTTCTGTACACACACACAAAAAAATTAATGTTGTCATTACAGACATGGAGAGAGTTTTTGTTCTTGGCATAGTCATAACAGCAGATAAAGTGTTGTTAGTTGTTTGCCACCTACTGTTGTCGTCCTTCAACTGTTCATTGCTTTTATGTTGTCAGCTGCTGTTTGCTATCTCTCTTGGTCATCTCTTACAGTGTCTGTCAATGCATCCCAAATCTCTCTGCTTAGTAATCATGGTGTGTCAACTTTTATACTGTTTGGTAGGCTCAGAAGGAAATGTGCTAAAAGAAAGATTGTTGTTGGAGCCTATTCGATGCAAAGTTGTGATTGGTTGGATTTTGTTGATGTGTGGGCAATATTCTAGCAAATTGTGATGCAGAGCGATTGGTGAATATTCCTGCTACAGATGTTCCAGATCCAGTTCTGTACCTTGACTTCAAGCCTACATGTCCAGCCTGCCACTTTTCTTTTCAGATAAATACTACTATTGTTAACAGACATTCAATAATGGTCACATGTCTTTGTTCAAAACGATGTGATCCACACAATGCATTGGTTGGTTCAAGGTTATAGTAGAAGACAGACAGACACACACACACAAACACACAGAGTCAGACAGATATAATCTATATATATAAAAATGAGAATGTGTGTCTGTCTGTCTGTCTGTGTGAATCCCTAAAACTCGAGAACTACGCAACCAATTTCATTCAAATTTTACACATGCCTTACTTAGGGTTCCAGTTGTGTTTTAGTCAAAAAATTATTAACTTCTTGCAGAGTTCGAGCACACGGCAACATAATATCTCCTCCACTATTTAAGTATTACGTGTCAAAAGTGAAACAAAAACACTCATGTCAAATACTTTCACTTTAAAAATGAAACTATTCCACTAACTGAAACAATCACATTTCGATACTGTAGTGACAGATACTTTCACAGAGAGAGAAAGAGAGAAAGAGAGAGAGAGAGAGAGATGT
>NC_068981.1:94218218-94221648 GCF_001194135.2 Octopus bimaculoides
CTTCTCTTGGAAGAGCCCTGCTTCTCACATGGACAACTGTATGTTGGCTGCTCAAGAGTGGGCAGCAACAAAAAACCTATTTGTATATGCTCCACAAGGGAAAACAAGGAACATAGTTTACAATGAGGTGTTATAATCACAACAGCAAGAAAGTATGTACATGATCACCTTCTTTTACGAAACTTCATTGACTTTCATATATTTATATTGATATACATATATATGCGTGTGTTTGGGTGCGTGTGTGTATATACATCTCTATATATAAAGATGATGCGTAGTCTAGACAGCGTTTTTAGATATCATTATTCTCTTTAACCCGGGCAACGCCGGGTATTTCTGATAGTAGACTATAAAAAGGAAGCACTGCTTAAAAAAGATCCACTTCAATTACCATATTCATATCTACATAAAGTACTTCTAATAATTTACAAGCACTTCACAATTGACATACATGGAAAGAAGGAATCTATCAGCACGGGCCAATTGAAATAAATCTATTTTGAAAGTAATACATCTTACTTGATCATTTTTACTCCATCATTTCATCCTTCTTCCTGTATTCTTAATTAATTGCCTGCAATTGTGAAAACAACATCAGATTCAACATCTTTTAATGACTGAAGTTGAGTTGATAAATAATGCTGCTTTGAGTAAAGTTGTGTGTATAGATAAAGGACGAACAAGGAAACCAGGATTAAGTGCAACAGTTTATTCAATCCATTAAAAAGTGTTAAGACGACAAAGCTGTAGAGATACGTCTTGAAGGAAAGACCCGAATGCAGTTGGTACATAATGATGATGTATGCGAGATAGAACAAGAAATACACATACAAGACATAACTTCTGTTGGAGGACAGGGACAATGTATGTGTCTAAGAAATTGCTGAGGCTGCCTGCAGAATAAAACTTGCTCTCTGCTGATGATCCAAATATGATCATGCAAAACCCACTTCACTGAGGAAAATAGCAGGAAGACACCCACTATATAGCTGATGGTGGTGCACTTGGTTGATCTGCCAGATGAAGGGGTGGACAGCCCGTGTAAAGCTACAGGGACTTGACCGTCATGTGATGAGCTAAAACGTGGGGACTTAAAGGTGAGGAGCCAAAATGTGAACATGCTTCTGCTACAATCTCATAAACTCAATTCAGCAACACCACTTCTCTTGTCATTAAAACCAGAGCTCAAGAACGTACACCAACCAATTTGTTATGTCTTTTACTCTTTTATTTGTTTCAGTCATTTGACTGCAGCCATGCTGGAGCACTGCCTTTAGTCAAGCATATCGACCCCAGGACTTATTCTTTGTAAGCCTAGTACTTATTCTATCGGTCTCTTTTGCTGAACCGCTAAGTTACGGGGACGTAAACACAACAGCATCGGTTGTCAAGCGATGATGGGGGGACAAATACAGACACACAAACACGCATATATATATATATATATGCGACGGGCTTCTTTCACTTTCTGTCTACCAAATCCACTCACAAAGCTTTAGTTGGCCCGAGGCTATAGTAGAAGACACTTGCCCAAGGTGCCACGCAGTGGGACTGAACCCGGAACCATGTAGTTGGTAAGCAAGCTACTTACCACACAGCCACTCCTGCGCCTATGTATAAATTATTGGTTAACAACTACTACAACAACAAAGTTAACTCTCATTTACAAAAAATAAATGCATTTATACCCACGTTCTTCAAACTATTATTCGTTGCTCAGTCCTGTATGACTTTTCATTTATTATTTAGAAAGGAATCAATATAGTGTATCTCTTACTCTATATTTCTACTAATTATATCTTTCTCAATTACAAAAGTTTTTATGCGTGTTTTCAACATTCCAGAGACATAGCATTGTCCTCTGTTCATTTGCTGATAATTTTACAGAATCTTTCTCACTCATTAATACACTCCCTCTCTTCCTCTGTCTTACATTCAAGCAGATAGTCACAACACACACACACACGACTGAATGTTTTGGTCAGTTACTATTATCATAGTCTTGATTTCAGCACCCATAAGAATGTACTGTGTCATATGACATGTTTACTTGAATGTAGCAAAGAACTGGCAAATTACATGACTGTTATTATGGGCTGTTTTCAGGAAATTTGGTCTCTTTTTTCCTTCTTTTTTTTTTTTTTTCGTTTACAATGTACTGCTTGCCAGGGCCTGCTTTTCTCAGTATAAGAGATTATTAATTTGTCTGCTTTTTTGATAATAATGAGTAATAGAAGGAATAATTGCAATAAAGAAGTAATGATAGGTGAGAACTGGATGGATAGCCTGGTCAGTCACATGATCATGTGAAATAACTTTTTAAACCTTAGTTCAAGGTTTCAGATTTATTGAAGAGCATGTATATAGTTGAGTGAACGTTCCATAATATATGCCAGATACTTATTTAATCTACCTTGGAAGGATGAAAAGACACTGCTAGTGGGATCTGAACACAGAATGAAAGAGATATACTTAAATCTTTTATCTTTTGCTTGTTCAGTCATCAGACTTTGCCAATGCTGGGGCACCACCCTGAAGAGTTTTAGTTGAACAAATCTACATCAACACTTACTTTTTGAAAAAATTTATGAACTTATTCTCATGGTCTCTTTTGCCATACTGCTAAGTTATTGGGAACATAAACAAACCAACACCAGTTGTCAAGAGTTAGGAAAGTACAAATACACACACACACACACATCAACCCATGCCAGCACAGACAATGGACGTTAAATGATGATGATGATATGATGGGCTTCCACACAGTTTCCTTTAACCAAATTCACTCACAAGGCATTGGTCAGCTCTAAAGGTTGTAGTTGACGGATACTAGGCCAAGGTGTTACATAGTAGGATTGAAGCTGAAACCATATGGTTGCAAAAGTAAGCTTCTTAATCACAGCTAAGCAAGTCTTTTAGAAACTACTATTTTTGTCACTTCATGATTCTCAGCACTTCAGAGAACATTCCCTTAAATCTTAAAAGAAAAGAAAAACAAAAACAATAAGGAAAAAAATCTAGAGTTGCTGACTATTTTGAATGAAAGACACGTAACACATGGCTCAATGTAATGTGGTCGCAGTGTCCTGTAGCATAAAAATGATTGGATCAAATTAGTCAAACTCTTTCAAAAAAAAAAAAAAAGACCTATTCACTAGTGAAGCTAGAGTGTGTGCTACCACCAGACCCCATAAAATACACATATTACCTGCAATAGACCCAAAAGTGGTGCCCCTTTAAAAGTACCGCCTGAGGCACACTGCCCATACCACCCCACCCAGCTATGCTAGTGGACCTATTCTAACGATTTTGACCTCCTCTCCACCTTATATCTTCATGGTGGAATAAACATATTTTATGAATTTTAAATACTGTTTCTACTATTTTTATCTCTATATGTCTCACGTGACAAATAAAAAGCAATACA
>NC_068981.1:94222057-94226222 GCF_001194135.2 Octopus bimaculoides
ATGTAAATTTCAAATGATGAAAATGAGTGCTCAGTACTGCATTGGTGAATATAATTTCTTTATTTGTGAATTAAGTCTACCATTGGTTTCATGTTAAGAAAAGTCGGAAAGTATCCTAGTGTCTTAGCAATTTTTCAAGCTGATCACATGGAGAAAGGTGTTTGCCTCCATTTTGGAAAACTAGTAGTTGATAGCTTCAGTTTCTTAGGTGACCAAGTCAGTAGCAAGGGTGGATGCTCCTAGAGCATAACTGCTAGAATAAGAATAAGTTGGGCAAAATTCAAAGAGCTCCTACCTCTGTTGGTAACAAAGGCCTTTCCCTCAGATTGAAAGGCAGATTGTATGATGCCTGTGTGTGAACTGCCATGCTACATGGTAGTGAAATATGGACTGTGACTGCCGAGGACATGTGCAGGCTTGAAAGAAATGAAGTTAGTATGTTTCATTAGATATGCAATGTTAGTGTGTATGTATGACAGACTGTAAACATCTTGAAAGAAAAGTTGGGCATAAGAGGCATCAGATGTGGTGTGCAAGAGAGATGACTGAATCGGTGTGGTCATGTGATGCATATGAATGAGGACAGCTGTGTGAAGAAGTGCCAATCTCTACCAGTGGAAAGTAGCTGTGGAAGAGGGAGACCCAGGAAGACATAGGACAAAATGGTGAAGCATGATCTTCAAACATTGGGCCCCACAGAAGCAATGTTTAGTGACTGAGACCTTTGGTGAGATATTGTGCTTGAGAAGTCTCATCAAGCCAAGTGAAATCATAGGTATGGCTGTTGTCGGTATCATATAAATGGCACCCATGCCAGTGGCACGTAAAAAGCACCTTTCAAGCATTGGGCATCATGGAAGCAATGACAAATTACCGAGACCTTTGGCAATATGCTGTGCTTGAGAAGACCCATCAAGCTAAGGGAAATCATAGTCATGATATACTGGTGTCATGCAACTGGCACCCATGCCAGTGGCATGTAAAAGCAACTATCATACTTTTGGAGAGGTTGGCATTAGGAAGGGTATCCAGCTGTAGAAACCATGCCAGACCAGACTGGAGTCTGGTGCAGCCACTCAGCTTACCAGCTCTGGTCAAACCATCCAACCTGTGTCAGCATGGACAGTGGACACTAAATGATGATGATATTTATATATATATATATATATATATATAGTTTTATTTCAGGTTGGTCATTTGTTTTTGCCCCCAAAACACATGCACTATATATTTGTTCTTCACTTATTTATTACTGCTCTTATTTTAGCTCATGTCCATTGTCTGGAAATCTTATGTCATATATCTGTGACTTCTTCAGCGACACTTTCCATCCTCGTGTATGCTCCTGCTCCACTTAAAGACCATCCCAAAATACAAAAATATCTGTTTAAACACAGTTTCACATCAGGAATCTTGCAACACAAATTCATAAATGCATATATATATATATATATATATATATATATATATATATATATATCTTTTACTTCTTTCAGCCATTTGACTGCAGCCATGCTGGAGCACCGCCTTTAGTTGAGCAAATCGACCCCAGGACTTATTCTTTGTAAGCCTAGTACTTATTCTATTGGTCTCTTTTTCCGAACCGCTAAGTTACGGGGACGTAAACACACCACCATCGGTTGTCAAAGAAATGCTGGGGGGACAAACACAGACACACAAACATATACACATGAGAGAAAAAATCCAAGGCTATGAAAGATTTCAGGACATTTATAAAGAGGTCTTACAGGTGTTTCAGGGATATTTTATATATCCTTTCATCAGAGACGGTGCAAGAAAATGGTTAAGCAATAGTTATTATAGAGAAGATATGAAATACAGAGTGAAGTGCAGGAAGGAAAATAGAAGTGAGATAGGTAAGGATATTGTAGCCGTAGTTCCATTATTTGAGCAGAATGGTGTATATATAAGTTTCCTGCACCTTGTGTGTGGGTTCCAATGTTTAGAAGTTATGTCCCTTGGTTGGGTATGTTGTGAAGCTGGCAAGAATTATCTTGAAGTGGGGAAAGTGTGTATTATTAATGTGGTGCTCCTGTGGGGATGGGGTGTGTGGTATGTGTAGCGGTGTCATATATATAATTTTTTCTGGGGTGTGTAGGTATATATATCTGTGTTTGTTGGTCTGTTTTCTTTCTGTAAAGGATAAAGTCATGGGAGGTGGGGGTTATGTTAGTGTGTGGTGTGCAATGTGTGGGTGCGTTGGATTTGTGTATGTGTGGGGGTACAATTTGTGCGAAGGGGTTTGTGTTGGCGGGGCAGACAGTTTATTTTGTGGGGGTTCGCCTTATAGGGGTGTGTGAAGATGGTGCCTTGGTGAGTGCTTTGGTCAAACCCTTTTTGCCAGGCCCAAGGGCATTAGTGGAAGGTCGTTTGCGGGAGGTTGAGGCAGGGGATCTGTGGCTGCAATCTGCACTTCCTGCTGCTATTGAAGTATGGTTTGCATGTCAGGGGATCATATGTCCGAAAAAGAAGCACACTCTAAAAAATAGAGCAGTAATGTATTTACAAGCAGTTAAATATATGTCCGGTTATAGAGCGAATAATGGTTTCGCAACCATGAAGCGTTAGGCCTTATAGCCAGCTCATCATGGCAGATGCATATCCCACATCAAACAGGAAGTAGAAAACCATTATAGTCAGTTAATATGTAAACAGTGGCCGTTTGAGGCTTGGTCGAGTTATCTCTCTTAGACTAGTTCAGATGGCAGATTTATGGACTTACGTGGGGGAAAGGGCAATCTCTGCTCCTAGATTATTTCCAGTCTGTAGGGACATTTTTCGGCTCTAATTAGTGAGTGGGGAATCTCATACTTGTAGCAGGTAGCACTTGAAGTAGAGGCATCGGTTATGAATCTCACTTCTTGCATTTGATATAGACTCTGTGTCCCTTGAGTATTCTCGCTTGCTTTGCTATGCAGTGCTTGCATCAGCCGCTCCTCTTAATGTAGGGCCCTAACCACTCTTAATTTCGTATGAGGTTCCATTATCCTTAAGCCGCCATACGTGGCTAACCAGGGATGTGTCGTACCATCTTTCCGTAATTATGTGTACCTATCGTTGTACAGGTACCTGTGGTTGTACAAGTGCCGCTTAAAGGCAGTTCCAGCTGCTCCGATACATCTCTAAACTTGATTGCTGGCTGTGTTCACACGCATGGTGTATCTTGCATTGGCCCTGGGCCTGGGGCTGATGTTGCAGCCGCTGCTGTTATCGGAGCTGTCACCGTTGCTTTTATTGCGGGGCATGGGTCTGGCGATATCGCTGTAGTTATTATCGTTCCATTAGCCATTCTTGGCCATAGTGTTGGTATTGCTGCCGCTGTTGCATGGCTGGTGCTGTTGCGGCTACCGTCGCCGCTAACATTGAGTGTTGGAGTGGTAGTATCATCAATAGTCATGTTGCTATCGTGACGGTGGTTGTTGCAGGCGAGACACCATTTGAACTGTTCTAAGGGAGATAACTCGACCAGGCCTCACTGGGCCTTTGTTTACATATTGACGTATTAACTGACCGTAACGGTTCTACCTCCAGTTAGAAGAGGGTTATGCATCCACCATTCAGTCTAACAAACCGTCTTATAAGGTCTGTTGCTTTTTGGAGGCAGAACCATTGGTCACTGTGACCGGACATATATTTAACTGCTTGCAAATATCTAGCTATCTGTATCCACACATATATATGTATACACACACATACATAGGTATGTGTGCGTAATATACGTTTGTTAGTGTGCGTATGTAAAATATTTAGTAGAAAGTGGGTTATACATCTTTAGATTGTATACCTGACTTTCTACTATAAAATTAAAGAAATAGACGGAACGCTGAACTCCAGACTAAACAACTTAAACAACATTTATTTACTTGGTAAAACATACATATCTTTAGTTATACATCTTTAGAGGTGAGAATAACTAGCTGTCGAGTATAAGACCGAAAGATGTAGAGACAGCTTTTAAACATACGTCCATGCTCAATCGCTGGCCAGCGTGAAAGAGAATGAATTGAGCGGGAAACGCTTGCTTTATTAATTCTACGCATGCGCAGGCGTTACTACAGAGCTCCCTCGCCAGAGCGGAAACGCACGATAAATAAAATCTGTTAGAACGCCTGAGGCAGGATGGCCACTGAAAAACCACCCACAA
>NC_068981.1:94229557-94231648 GCF_001194135.2 Octopus bimaculoides
ATGCATTCAGAGACTTAGCTGATATTGTTTTTGTATTGGCTGTGTGGTAAGTAGCTTGCTTACCAACCACATGGTTCCGGGTTCATTCCCACTGCATGGCACCTTGGGCAAGTGTCTTCTACTATAGCCTCGGGCCGACCAAAACCTTGTGAGTGGATTTGGTAGGCGGAAACTGAAAGAAGCCCGTCGTATATATGTATATGTATATATATATATATATATATATAATAAATGAGTATATGCATATATACGTACAAGTATGTGCATACCTACATCTACCTGTATATATAGGTGCATATCTGGGTACAGGACATTGCAAACAAAATGTAGACAAAAAAAATAATAATAACCAGAGTACAGAAAACACACGGGCCACACAGAGAACATTTTCCTTCATCAGCTACCCCCATTCTAACACAGGTGTTTCGTATGTGTTTGTGTTTGTCTCAACATCACTTGACAACCGATGCTGGTGTGTTTACGTCTCCGTAACGTCGCTGTTCGGCAAAATAGACCGATAGAATAAGTACTAGGCTTCCAAAGAATAAGTCCTGGGGTCGATTGCTCGACTAATGGCGGTGCTCCAGCATGGCCGCAGTCAAATGACTGAAACAAGTAAAAGAGAGAGTATTTGTAAAAAATATATTTTCCCCTCGAAGTCAAAAATGCAGTTCCTCACCACCAACCATCAATCATAGTACTCAAGAGTTATGTCCCATGAAAATTTGATCTCACATATTGTTTCTTCGTCTGTACAGAACATACATTAGTCAGTGGCCAGCATGATCCGAAGTTTATTTTCCGCTCCTAAGTTTAGGACTCTAGTATCCTATACTAGGTAAGTAAGAAGTTTATACTTGTAATTCTTTTTTTTTATATCAATTAGTTTCATATTAGTTTTAATTCTGCAATATATATATATTTTATGAAGATCGTAACTATACATACACAAACTTTTACTTGTTTATGTCAGGTCAAAAACTGGAGACATTTACTAACGCTTATCAAAAAGCAAAAGGAAACAAAAGCCATATGATTTAGTTATAAAATAAAGGATAAATAGTTAAATAGTTAAACCATCAAATTTCACATATATTTTTTGCTTGATTATTCACTTTCAACAGTAATTATCCTCATTACCTTCAATTCCGTGAAAATCGAATTAACGAGAGTTACCTGGTTGTGGGTGTTTGTTTAGTCGCAGGTTAGGCTTGATCGACTCGGTACAAAAAGAGTAAAGATAGGGTACAATCTAGACCACTACCGGGCGTATCCCTTTCTCATACTTAAAGCGTTTTAGTCGTCCCTTGTTAACGCTTCTGCACAAACTTGACGTCGACCAGGCACTTCTCACATTTTTGTCACCCGAGTGAACTGGAGCAACATGAAATAACGTGCCCCATCTCAAAGTACAACGTGTCTCTGGGATCGGGGATCGAACTCACAACCTTACTACTAGGCTTCACGTCATCTCGAATGAATAGATCTACGATCAAAGACATTCCAATTCTTTTTTTTTGTCTATGTGCAAGGAACCTAGAACAACATTATCTGGTGTGTCCTTTTCTAAGACGGTAGGCTGGGATTCGAGAGAGATTTGGTTGCTTTTCCTCGATGCTCGAGCAGCGACGTAAGGCTTCCTTGTTGGCTCGCCTCTGCGTGGTCTCTTGATCTGCTAAAAATAGCAGCTCAAATTACACACTACCGTCTTAAAAATTGGAGGATGCGTTGGATAGTACTAAACACAACGTTTGAAACAAAGACCAGATGGTAACGACCCGAAACACCTTTGATCATAAGATCTGATATATTTCATGACAGAGGCTGAAAAACAAATGGAAAATAAACATCGATGGTTGATTAATCATTGACAGTAATTTAACTTACAGTGCTCGTCTTGCATTTGATTCTAGTTGTTGTTTATCTTCCAGATAAATTCTGATCGCGCAGGCTCACGGTCAAAGACATTCTGTCCATGACCATCTGTTTCTTTTTTTCAACGTATCGGAAAGACCCCCCCCCCACCATTTGCTCCCAAATTTGTTTATTTTTTTATTGTCAAAAACACCCGTTTCCGGATACAGAGGTTCC
>NC_068981.1:94231658-94233016 GCF_001194135.2 Octopus bimaculoides
ATTTTGCTTTTTTTCTCCAACACTAACCCTAATCGTAACTATAGAAATGTTTTGAAATTTTTGTCCGATTCATAATGTCCGTATTTTCCCTCATATATAGAATAAAAACAAAATTCTTAAAAAAAGATTTTACAAAAATTTTTGGAAATTTTGTTCAGAATTATAATCTCCATATTCTTCCGAATATTTTTTAAAAAAAATTTCTTGAAAAAAGTAAAAAAAATGAAGGAAATGGGGAGGGGGAGGTAATTTAAAAATGCCGATTTTTGCCAATTTTTTTGCAGATTCGTATTCCCCATAGCCGAAAAGGGGGATTTGTGTCGAAAAAATATTTTTAAAAAAGGGTGGTTTTGGGGGCAGGGATGGGCGAAAGTCTTGCCAATGTATCTAATATGATTATATGTTTATTCGATTATGTTCCCTTTTTAATGACGGCAACTTCTCATCTGATGGAGATTTGACTACTATTTCTTGCATGTTGAGGTACTGCACAGGGATTCTCCTATTGACTGAATTTTGTTGTAGCGGTTGTTGTTTAGCTCCAGGTCAGCTTTGTCAGGTTTGATTTCATATAGATCTGGCAGCTATTTCTAACAGATCAAGCGACCAGCAATGAGGCTGCCTCGTTTACTTGATTGGTTTTTGTTCACAAGATAAGTAGAGAAATAAATCCTATTGATAAAAGTTATGAACGTTTCAATATTGTGTCAAATTTAATCCAGATGACTTCAAATAGATTCCTGTCAATTTGAATTTTTAAAACATTTTATGTTTTTTAAATTTCAGTCATTCTTATTATTATATCTTTATAGTGTTGATTTTTAAAGATATATATCAGGTCATCCCATAAGTTCTGTCTGAATTTTGAATTAAGAAAACAAGTGATCAAATGTTATATTTAATTGAAATTTAATCACCAATGTACTTTCTCTAATTATCTATAACTTCCTTCCATCTATTTACAAGCATTTTAATCCCATCAATGTAAAACTCTTTTGGTTTCAAAGCGAAGAACTCTGAAATGTCAGTTTCTACCTCCTCTTGGCTTGCGAAAGTTTTGTCCCCCAAATGATTCTGTAAACTACGAAACAAATGGTAGTCTAAAGGAGCAAGGTCGGGAGAATAAGGTGGACGAGGAATTTTTTCCCAACCAAGCTCTTCAATCTTCTGTGATGTGGTCTTTGCAGTGTGGGGTTGTGCATTGTCCTACTGAAACATCACTCCTTTTCGATTCACTAAAGTGGGTCTTTTTTTCTTCAAAGCTTGGTTCAAATGCTCTAATTGCTGACAGTAGACTTGAGCATTGATTGTTGCATTAGGTGGTAACAATTCAAAGTGAATTACTCCTTTGCAATCCC
>NC_068981.1:94235237-94248478 GCF_001194135.2 Octopus bimaculoides
CCCTGCTTCTCACATGGACAACTGTATGTTGGCTGCTCAAGAGTGGGCAGCAACAAAAAAACTATTTGTATATGCTCCACAAGGGAAAACAAGGAACATAGTTTACAATGAGGTGTTATAATCACAACAGCAAGAAAGTATGTACATGATCACCTTCTTTTACGAAACTTCATTGACTTTCATATATTTATATTGATGTACATATATATACGTGTGTCTGGGTGCGTGTGTGTATATACATCTCTATATATAAAGATGATGCGTAGTCTAGACGGCGTTTTTAGATTTCATTATTCTCTTTAACCCGGGCAACGCTGGGTATTTCTGCTAGTCAATAATAATGCTTTGGTGATAAGCATTTTAAATGAATGAAGGACATTTTTGATTTAGTGTTCAATCACTGTCATTAACTGCAAATCAAAGTACTTTTATTATTAACAATTACAGAAGTTATTGTTCCCAAATATCAATCATATTTTCCATGTTCACTTAACATCATACTCATGTTTCATTGCCTTCGCTGAAATTCTTTATGTTAGCTGTTGAAAGTTCTTCAGATGTACTATCCACCCTAGTTATTCTTCACATGAGACCAAAAGGAGTCAACTCAATATTTTGTGTGTGTATGTGATGGTTAGTAGAATTGAAGAAATTTCATTAGCAGTTCACAACGTAGCTATCAACTGCATGTTGTAATAATTCTATTCCTTCATTTGAATGCCAGTTGTCAAAGCTTATTGTTTTTTAAGCAATTTATTTCCAGTAATAATTCCTCAGCTATATTTTCCATTAGATGGTGGCCTTCTCTCCATTACCTACTTCCCATGGCACTACATTGATTTATCTATTTCCTCTATCAGACATTCATCAGCATCTGGATTAATACCCTTGATAACAATCACATTGCTCTGAGCCCATTGACAAAACACATCCCTCATGAATTTGCATCAATCTGTAATTAATCTGTCCAATTTTTGTTTAATTTGCATACTGACAGCAATGCCTCCTGGTGCCAAGCTCTATCAACTCAAGTTGGTAGCCTTTCCTTTCAATAAACATTGGTGGAATAGAGAAGGTAGACTTTCATGGGTGACACTTTAGCGTGTGGTATACCTGGCCATTTACACTTTAGTTTCCCCTCTTTGTTAGCCCCCTGTGCGTAATAAATAATCAACTTTAGTGTGCAATCTAACCCAAAACTTGAACCCTAACCCTTACACTAATTCTAAACCTCATTTTAAACCCTAACCCTATTCCTAACCCAGATCAGGTCATTTCACAGTATAGACTATAGATATTGTGATAAACTGCATGCTAAAGTTGCACTTTTTCATGTATGGTCAACTACTAGTTTTTAAAAAGTCTTTACCAGACCTGCATATGCACAGTCAACATTGACTGACAAAAGCTCCTATAGTTAATTAGCTAGCTATTTACAAAATTTTGCTTATAATATTATGTTGCAGATTAACAAATCCATCCAAAAGTGAGATAGGTATTATTGTAAGATTATCTTTAGAATTAAACAACTAATTTATCATTATGGTACAACATCACTTCTGTTATTAATTGGTTGAATGATATTAGCAATACACAATTATATGAGTTACCCTATTTGATATTAATTTTTATCCAGCAGTACCCAGATATTTGCTTCAAAGAGATAACTTTTTGCCCTCAATTACATTTCAACAAGAGATTTTGGCATCATTAATTGCATAATCATCGCTTCGCTTCACTTTATGTCCTCGCTTGATGAGACTGAGGTCATCTCAGGTTAGTGGTCCAAGAGATGTCATCATGCATTGAGCCGACTCGGTCCACCAGTGCTCTCCATTGCTGGCAGTCCTGTGCCAGCACCTCTGCATCGTCCATGGTGACGTTGAGCATCTGGAGATCTTCCTCAATCATGTCCAGCCATCAGGTGCAGGGCCTGCTACATGGCCTCTTCCAGCCCACAACTGCTACATTGAATGAGAGTAAAGCCCTGGTAGGATGATCTAGCTTGAGACAGAGGACATGTCCATACCAGTGCATGTTACAAAGTGGAAGGCTTTGGGCTGATGCATGTGTGCATGCAGTTCTTTGTTCTCTGGTGATGTATAATCATACATATGAAAGAAAAAATAAACTTTACTTGTTTTTGATAATGTACTATAGGTGAAAAAAAATTGTTAATTCTTTTGATGTAGTGATAGGTAACCTGAGTCCCGAAATTGCCAGTTTATCAGACCATTATATTTTACATTGGTTAAACAATAAGGCCTGTAATTTAAAAAAATAATCTGCCTGGCTTGATGAGTCTTCTCAAGCATGACATTTTGCCAAAGGTCTCATTCATTTGTCATTGCCTCTGGGAGGCCCAATACTCGAAAGGTGCTTTTTATGTACCACCGGCATTGACCATTTTGCCTCCATGAGGCCCAACGCTCAAAAGGTGCTTTTTACATGCTACTAGCATGGGTGCCAGTTACATCAGCATCAGCCACTATTACGATTTCACTTGAATGACATCACCTCTGTGAGGCTCAACATTCAAAGATCATGCTTCACCACTATGTCCCATGTCTTTCTGGGTTTACTTCTATCACAGGTTCCCTCCTCAGTTAGAGATCAACACTTCTTTACACAGCTGTCCTCAACCATACACATCACATGACCATACCAGCGAGGTTGTCTCTCTTGCACACTACATTTAATGTCTCTTATGCCCAACTTTTCTCTCAAGACGCTTACATTCTGTCATACTTGCGCACTGACATTGCACATCCAGCAAAGCATGTTAGCTTCATTTCTTTCAAGCCTATGCATGTCCACAGCAGTCACAGCCCATGTTTCACTGCCATGTAGCATGGCAGTTCACACACAGGCATCATACAGTCTGCCTTTCATTCTGAGGGAGAGGCCCTTAGTTACCAACAGAAGTAGGAGCTCTCTGAACTTTGCTCAGTCTATTCTTTTTGTGCTACTAACTTGGTCACCTACATAACAGAAGCTATCAACTACTTCTAGGCATCCCCACTAGCAGTTGATGGAGTCTATTTTCTGTACACATACATACAATCATTAAATCAAACCCTAACACTTTAACTTTGCCAAAGAAATGGCCCAGTACACTACAAAAGGAGGGATCCCTGACCAGATATTAGTGAAACTTCTAAATATTCAGATATTTTTTATTCTTATGGCAAAAACTTTAAGGAGGAATGAAAAAAAAGAAGGAAAAGGGATTGAGTCAGTGGATAAGGAGACAAGTATCCCATAATTTAGCATCCGGAGGAAAAATTTCCAAAATGTAAAATAAAGTTTCTGACTTATTCATGCAGGTGGAGATGTACAGAAATGTACATAGATACCATGAAGACATGCACATTTCTAAATGCCTGTCTTTCTTTAAAGGCATTCATTCCACTCATGAAACAATAACTATCACATTTACTATAATTTTAGGTTGACCCAAGTGTCCTGGGTATGACTTTAAACTGCATCCAGTAGTGGGTCCCTAGTTTGGAAGATTCTAGGTTTTGAGGAGTGTGGAACCACTTCTTTGCCACTACTGATCCCAGGTCTACTCTGAATCAGACCATTACCACCTTTCAGAGACCCAGCTATATGTTAGCATGTTCTTGAAACTGCAAGCACAAACCCTCACTGCCTTGTGAGTACCTTGGAAAAGACTAGGGGAGGCAACCTCAACAACAAAACAAGGGTTGATGCTCTCTTTGGCACTCTTCCAGTAACTCTTAGGGAGGTGGAGCTCTCCAGCCCTATAAAGTAATTCACTTAGAGAAGGCCACTCCAATTTAAAACCAACAACTTGGTGGTCATCACAGCCATCTTAGCCAACTGAACTACTGTAGTCAGACCTCTAAATCAAAAATGCAGGATCAGATTGTGTTGACTGACTCTCACTTTAATCCTTTCACATTCAGATTACTCTATCAAATGTAATCCTTATTTATTCACATTGTTTTGAATTAATCACACATTATCTTGCAGCTTTGAAATTTCGATGAGGTGATTGTATATTTCTACAATGACATAGTAGGATAAGTGAGAGAGGTTGGATCTGGTCAGTTTCAGCATAAAACAGGTAGAATAATTCGGCCGGATATGGCTGGTTTAAATGCTAAAGGGTTAAAATTAAGCACAGGTGGAAGAAAAGCTCTGCAGTGTGAAGGATCAGTTTACATAGCAACTTGTAGAGTATGTCTTAGGAAAATGTGCTGATTGTACCAGTAAGTCAAAGGTCAAACTTAGTCACACACAGTGTAACACTGATTTTACTTTGAAGATTATATTAAGAGCACACAGGCCCGTGGACTGTTGATCCATTTACTGATAATTCAGTGAGCAGAGAGTTCAAATGAATAATTGACAATTAAAACAAACAGAGACTCACTTACTTTATGTAGTGTAATATTTTGTTTGGTTTCAAAGCCAAGTATTTATGCTCTTTAGATTATCACTTACCTTTATCTTTTACTAGTTTTGGTCATTCAACAGCAGCCATACAGAATTTTTAGCTGAATGAATTGATTTCAGTATTTATTTATCTATTTTTTTAAGCCTGGTACTTATTCTATTAGTCTCTTTTACTGAACTTCTAAGTTATGGAGACATAGACACAACACAGGTTGTCTAGTAGTGGTGGGAGACATCCTCAGACACAAACACACACACATATATATATTCAAACTTAGACTCAGATGCCTTTACTGGGGATCAATTCAACAGGATAAAGAATGGCTATAAGAGGGATCAAGTTGAGCAGATATAGAAGCAATTATGCAGCTAAACAAATCAGATATATATTAAATATGTTATATTCAATGTATCTGATTTGTTTATCTGCATAATTGCCTCTATATCTGCTCAACTCGATCCCTCTTATAGCCATTCTTTATCCCATGGAATTGATCTCCTGTAAAGACATTGTAGTCTAAGTTTGAATCATTTGAGCACTACTGTCTTCTATACAGAGAATCTCTAGATCTCATCTAATGGCATGACAGACTGTTGAAGCATGTTCAAGTAAACAGGACCAGTCACAGTAGCTTCAAAAAAGAATGGTCCAATTAATCCTCTTGATGTAATGCCACATCACACTAACTCATGATAAATTAACTTCATGTTCCACCATAACATGCAGATTTTCATGCCCCCAGTATGAACAACTGTGTAGCCTCATCACTCTACACAGCTTTAATTGGAAAGCATGGATCTTCTAAGCGTTTTCCCAAGTGTCACTTGCACTATTCTTTTCATCTACCAGGATCATCTTCACTGATAGCATGAACTAATGTTGGGATATAACTTTTACAGGGGTAGTGCTTCAAAATGTGATGGACAGATGTTTTTGAAATTCCTGTCATAACTTGCTTGCCACACAGATCTTCTCGGACTTCTGTGAAAACTTTACAATCCCCTTTCATGCTCTCTGGTGCTAGTTGATGTCCATGGTCTTCCTGAATGCTTCCTGTGTTAATCCTGTACAATTTCATCAGATTCAAATTTATTCTTGATTTGATAGATGATTATCTGCGTAGGTGGATCTGATTGAAACCCTCTTCTGTACTGTGTTTAGGTTTCAAATGTGCTTTCATACTTCCAGTAGCATTTCAAGATGATGTTATTATTAATTCTGATGGGTGAAATCTGAAAAGAAACAAAGAAGATTTGGGTTATCTGCTGTAGAAGTGTGTTTAAATTTTTTTTGGACAATGTGTGTATAAACTTGTCACCTCTTACAAATCAAATTTGCTGAATATAAATTCCATTTTTATTGCTGACTTTGTACTTGTATGTTAATATACTACCGTTTGCTCTTATCTAATTGACCTTTCCTATTTTATGACTAAGTGGGTGTTCTGCTTTAATTGAATTCAAGAATCTTATAATCACAAGCCTTCCAATAGTGGCCATTGCATCTTTTATTCAGACATAGTATTCTTTGGATTGCATTATTCAGTGAGTCTTATTATTATTAAGAAAGTGGAGTTTAATCTCAGGGTGAGTTTGCTGATATTTCTAACTGGTTAATTAATGACCTAGTTGTTATTATTTGGGATTGATCAGTAAAACCTTATCTTTTCCTCTGTATATGTGGATGTGTGTAATTGTGGTATGTTACTCACTATGTATGTTTTCTTTATAAAAACATTTGTAATTTTTTTCTTATCTGATCAACATGTCCCATATTATGACTTCCTTATTCCTTCACTAAATAAATTGTATAGTTGCAACTCTAAAATGTCGCTTTTGAGATACACACATTTTAAAGTTTGGTGTGGAAGTAATTTTTTTTTCTGTTTAATCTTCTCACAATGCAAAACTGTTCAAATATATTTGTACATTAGTTAGAGGTTCAATCATTATAATCATCTATTTTCCATGCTGGCATGGGTTGGATGCCAATGTCTCAGAGGACTGCACCAAGCTCCTATGTTTGCTTTGCCATGGTTTCTATGGCTGGGTGCTCTTTCTAATACTAACCATATCACAGAGGAAAACGGGTGCTTTTTGCATGGCATCAGCATAGGAGAGGTCACCTAGTAACTTGCGAGACAAGACCTCTCATATGATATTAATGAATTATAAATGGAGAATATTAAAATTTGGGTATGTTTAAGTAGGCTTAATTAGATAAAGTATGAATATATATTTAGTTTAATATAAAAAAGGCAACGATTTCAATATATATAAAAAGTATGTCCCTGGTTTCTATGGCTTGCACATCTACCATCAACTGTTCCTAGAAATTATGATAGCTGTTTGATATTGCAAGTTTTTGGTTAAGGATCATGAACTTTTTCTACATAACCTTCGAAATACCAACCAATCATTGTGTAGTTGTTTTGAAACTATTAATCTTTTCCATATTTTGATGCCTTGTTTTCTCTGGTTCTATCTAAAACAGACTCATTTGCCAAGTTACTTTCTGTTGTGTATTTTACAACTTTTAACTTTGAGAGATTGATTTGTCTCTTGGTCTCTTCTTTATAGTGTCTTGAGGTGTGATATCAAAAATTAGGATTTGATCCATTTCAACTACTTCGTATTTTTTTTCCTTTTTGGAGCACTACAAATGATGGTGTACACACTTTTGGAATGAAAAATTCAACATTTTATATTGTCATTCTCATTCTGACTGTGGCTTGATTAAAAGAAAAAAAGAAAAGAGAACATGATTGGTCTCACTTGGCTTCAAACATTAGAGAGCAAGTCATGTTGTTTTTAATTTTGATGTTACAAATTTCTAACTTCTCCATCACTTCTAAATCTTTGTGCTATTGCGACTGATAAAGTATATATGTTACATCTATTATAATTCTAAAATATCTAAATATAATTGTTGACCTTTTAATTCAAGCAGATAACCTTTTAGATAGTGAGTGTGTATCAACTATATGGTTAAGAAGTGCTTTGCAATGATGTAATTCTGGGATAAATGGAGTAACTTTATATCAAAGAGTGGAATGTACAATTTCTCGTAATTCTGATTGCTTCATTGTCTCAGTAGACAAAATGAAAAGGGCGTTGCCCCAGAGGATGGCAAGGGAGAGAAATTATTTAGAAGCAAGTGGATTTTTTTTTGGTTTTTTTTGGAAAGTTGTCCCTTGAAGCCCCAACCCTAACTGAGAAAGGAAAAGTTTTTGTTTTCGTCTAATTGAGATTCTGACTAAAAGAAGAAAAAAAAAATTGTGAAAATTTCCGGTTTTTTTTTGTATATTTTGCCTTCCACTTTTTATTCTCCGTGAGGAATGGGAGTTCGAAGGATAGCTATTTCCAAACTCCGCTGATAATTATTGTGTGGTATCTTGGACAAGTGTCCTCTATCATTGCTTTGGGTTAACCCAAGCTTTGAGGATGAAATGGAGATGGCCAGAATTGAGTGAAAGCCTGTCAGATGAACTGTATTAATTTTTGGATGGCTGACTTTACCCATTGTTCAGTTTAACTCCTCAACCAAGCCCTTGAGTGCTTTTAACTGAATTCATTGTGTTGTAAGCATTCGGACCAAGTCTCTGGAATGAGGAGAACATATAAGATACAGTCCTTTCCTTTCTTTCCTCCTACAACTCTTGGAGTTTCTAGCAAAATGGTCATGGGTGCTACAACTTACTCCTTTGACTAAGTCATTAATAATATACTTTTTGTATACAAAGCACCTAACTTAAATTTACATATTTTAGTTCACTCAACTGTTGGAATAGATACAAGATCTTTTAAAATGGTTTCCCTTCTCAGGGGCACACATATCTCTCATCCACTCAACATCATAAGACTGGGCTAAGGCTTCAGGACAGTTTCCAGACTCCTGGAAACATATTTTAAAGCTCTTATATGCTTAACTCTACTGGATCCAGAGAACATGTAGAGCATTAGCCATAATGCCTTGTGCTATTTAGTTAATGTGTTCAAATCTCACTTGCATCAGCTTTACTGTTCATCCTTCTGAGGTCTATAAAATAAATACCATTCTGTCTATGAGTGCTGGGTGAATGCAAATGATTATAAGTTTTGGAGGTGATGATCCAACAAGACCACAACTCAGTGATTGAAAGCTATAGAACTGGTTTCAAGTGAATTTATTTTTCTTTGGTGCAGAAGCTCATTTAAAACTTGAGTTATTGCTATTGACAGACTGAGTTGGGTCTGTTTGAACAGGGCACTTTGATTCTATAATACTATTTCTGTTATACATTTATGTTCTGTGAGTGAGTTTCAGCAATTTTGAAGTACATTTGCCTACTTGTTCTAGTTTGCCTGATATAAAAAAACCCCCCACAAAAACAAAAAAGCAAAAGACACAGGTAGGAGATTGTCTATCTATAAAAATAGTTCTCTTGCCAAAAGGCATCCTACCATTATAAGTAAACAAAAATGCATGTTGATGGGGTGGGGTAGGGGAGGTTACTTCTACATAATTACATTATTTGGGAGGTCTCAAGGAAACATCACTGGTTTAGGTAAAAGAATGGTTTTTATTAGCTACATTTTGAGTAGCTGGTATCAATGTCTTGAATGAAAGGCATATAAAATAAAAAGAATGGGACATTCAATATTTTTGTGAAATCACTTAAAGTAGTACATATTTTCTAATAATGCATGACACAACTAAATCTTTTATAAACTTTCTGGTAAATACATGTTAGTAGAATAGCCAAAGCTGCTTCTCAAACAGTATGACTCCTTGTTAAGGTCAGAAAATTTTGCTTAGAACATTTTATGACTCTCTACAAAGATGCAAATGTTACTCAGATTAGGGTAATGCTCAAATATAAAGATCAGGGTAACTACTCACTCAAACATGTTATATTGCTGCAAAAAACAGTTATCGTGCTGCAGCTAATGGTGTGTTGTGTCCTCTTTTGGTCTCTGCTATAGATACTACATGTTTTTGTTGTCCTCTTGAGCTAACAAGCTATTTAACATCTTTGGCTGAATCTATTTGATGCACCTGCTTAGCCTCAGTTTAATATCTTTACAATATCTTGCTGGCCAAATCCCATTCTAAACCCTTTTCTCAGTTCTTTCTTCCTATAACTTCAGGAACATAGTTTTAGGATGAAAGAAAATGCCTCTACATTCCTTCCAGACACCAACTTAGAGAAAATCAACTGCATCATTCTCACATAATCTGGAAAGGTTTTTAAAATTTATGTGCTCTGCTATTATTCCTTGGATTAACCCGTTCGTTACCAAACCGGCTGAAACTGGCTCTGGCTCTATAGTACAAATGTCTTGTTTTCATAAGTTTTGAATTAAAATCTTCCACCAAACCTTAGTCACAATTTATGTTCCTAACACTAGCTGAATGATAACTAAGTTATTTTACTAAATTCTTTGTTATATTTAAAGAAATTGAAAGAAACACAGAGCATCTCAAAAGAAATATAGTAACGAAAGGGTTAAGTAATAAAAACATTATCATAAAATGATTTATTAATCTTTTAAAACACTTTACACATATTTTGCCTATTTTTTCTATAATATATCTATTTCATGTATTTCTATGCCTTTATTAATAAAATCTATTTTCCTTTTAATTATTTTAAGGTCCCATATACAGCACCGAAAATTTCATACCAATTTACTTGCAATGGCTTCTCATGATGCACAATTCAAATCTGCTAAAGAGAAATTAGGAACATTAAAAGAAGACCCTGGTAACATGGCTAAATTACAGTTATATGCTTTGTTTAAGCAGGCAAGTAATATTTCAGTAATAATAGTAAATTTCAGACATAAACATTTTATCAGTATAGTTTATTGACGAAGGTATTACATTCTGGATATAGAAGGTACTGAAATAAGGCTCATTCTTACCTTTTATCTAATAGGCATTTCTGTTTTATTGATTTGTTAAGATAGTCAATATTTATTTCTCTCTTGCAGTATCTTCATATTCTAACAGAGGAGGTTAAACTGCTGAACAAATTATGGCAATCTATGGATATTATTGCTAGGAATGTGTCTAGTCAAAAAGATAACACTCTATAATATGACTTCAGTGAGTTAAGTATTCTGTCTGATTAAAAAACTGAAGTTAGTCATATCCATTAATTGAATAAGTTGACTAAGAAATTTTAAGTTCCTTGTTTTCTTTTGATTAGGAGCACTTCAAAAGTACTCTTTAATTGAAGGACATAATATTGAGTAGTTCAAACTAGCATTGCTGAAGTCGTCATTCTTTTCTATCTGAAGGTGTCATCATGTTTTGGAATGATCCCAAAATGACTGTTATGTTGTATTTGTCTATGTTTGGGTAGAACATTTGGGAATTTGTACAGTTGTTGTTGATCTATCTTTAATTTTCATGTCATTTTACAGGCTTCAATAGGAGACTGTAATGCAAAGAAACCTAGTATGGTCGATTTTGTTGGGAAAGCCAAGTATGATGCATGGAATAAGTTGAAAGGCATGTCACACGTATGTATTTATAAAGCAACAAAATATTAAATTCAATGCATGTTGTTACAGTTACAGCCACAATTTATTATTTTGAATCAGTTGTGTTTTCTCTTTTAATTGCAGGATTGATGAAGAAGACAAAGATCTTTAAAATCTTCAGTAAACTGATTTTCATTAAGGATGCTGATTTTGTTAAAGTGATTTTGTTAAATGTTTTATTTACTTTTTATTTGTAGAGTAAATAGAACTTAGGGCAAAATACCTTTTGGTGTTTGTTCTAGCTCTCTGTACTTTGAACTCGAATCCTGCCAAGATCAACTTTGTCTTTCATACTTTTGAGATCAATGGAATTGAGTACCAGTTAAACGTAGTTGATTGATGTAATTGTTACATCATCAAGCAAGATGTTTTGTATTAATTCTAGTTCTCAGCATTCTGTGTTCTTAAGCAATAGGCTTACCTGGTTTAACTACCTGGCCCTTTAGTGCTTTTAACAGAGTTCCCTCTGTTGCAAACATTAGGTTCAATACTACTGCGTGACATTTTTGGTCAATCCAACTGCTGAGAGTGAAATTGGAAGAGATGGAAACTATATAGAAAATCATCAGATGGGCTCTATCTGTAATTAAAAGGGCCAGCTTTGTCACACACTGTGTTATGCTGATTCTGCCTGAAGATTATGTTTGTGAAATACTCTGCCACTCATGCATCCATACAATGTGGAGGTAGTTCAGTTGATCAAGCAACTAGGAAATAGATACTCTCCTTGTTGTTGAAACTAATGAAGGAGTCATTTATATATGTGTGTGTTTGTGTTATGCGGCCACAGTTCATTTACTATGATATACAAGAGCTGAAAAGAAACAGTTTTATAGAATTTTGATAAATCTTCAATGTTATTGTGCTGAATGATACAAACTTTTCCATTGTTAAATTCTTCATTTTCTTCTGTTTTAGGATGAAGCTCAGCTTAATTACATTAAAACTGTAAATGAATTAGTTGCAGCTGAAGCTCCAGCTAAAACAGAACATTCTGGTTCCACTGGCAATTACAAATTTCTCATCGTTGAATGTAAAGATTCTATTTTCAAAATAACTTTTAACCGACCAAATAAAAGGAATGCAATTACAATAGATGTGAGTACATTCCAAATTTGATTTATATCTCGTTTTGATAGTTATATACATAATGATTTCTTGTATCTGCTTCCAAAGATGAGATTGTATAATGTTTATGCCTCTTTCAAGTGCTCTGCAATAAAAGTGAAATGGTTGCAGCTGGGAATGGAAACAGGTTGTAAACTCAGCTCACTAGGTGTTAAGTTTCTCTTCTACATCAGCTTCATGTTTGAAGAACTATAATTGATGGACTCTAGCCAAGTTGATGTCAGTAGATTAGCCAAAGAATTAGCAATTTGTATTCTGTCATAGGTAATGCATTCTCTTCTTGGTAGTGACATTTAATTCTTAATGATCCAACCCATTTAACTGCAAATGCTCACCATGCTTATGTTGCTTAGCAACACTGGCCATTTCACATTTTCATGCAGATGTAGTTGTATTTAAGACTACATTATTTATGTGTTATTTCCCTTTATAAGATAGTAGAGTGTTACTTGGTGAAGATTTGCTTGCTATTTCTAGCAAGGCAAATGATCATGTAGAGATTCTCTTGTTGGCTTAACATTCCTTAAGTACTCAATGCTATATGTAGTTTTGAATATTAATAAAAGAAACGAAAATTTATTACTACTTTTACATATTATTCCTTTGTTAATATTTATTTTAAATATTGGGTATATTAGAAGAATTGGTATTTAAATTTAAGTAAAATTAGTTTATAAAAAATACTAATTAATGTGTATTATGTTAGCATGCAGTTAAAAGTTCATACCCTTTTATTTTATGTCTTGAATAGTTCTTCACTGTCCATGTTCTCCTAGTCTCTCCATGGCTGTGTTTTAGCTTTCATGACTACTTCTACAATGCTGTTCTGACACCATTATTATCTTAAGTTTTAAGTCTGTGAGCTGGCAGAATTGTAGCATGCCAGGCAAAATGCTTAGCAGTATTTCATCCGTCTTTACATTCTGAATTCAAATTTTTCCGAGGTAGACTTAGCCTTCCATCTTTTCGGGATCAATAAAATAAGTACCAGCTGAGTACTGGGGTCGATGTAATTCACTTACCTGCTCTTCCAAATTTCAGGCCTTGTGCCTTTAGTAGAAAGGATTATTATCTTATGTTTTGTTAAAATCTTGCTCCAGCCACAGATATATATGTATCATACATGTATATATATATATATATATATATATATATAT
>NC_068981.1:94248724-94256851 GCF_001194135.2 Octopus bimaculoides
CCAGGTTCAGTCCCACTGTGTGACACCTTGGGCAAGTGTCTTCTACTATAGCCTCGGGCCGACCAAAGCCTTGTGAGTGGATTTGGTAAAAGGAAACTGAAAGAAGCCTGTCGTATATATGTATGTATGTATGTGTGTGTGTATATGTTTGTGTGTCTCTGTTTGTCCCCCCAACATTGCTTGACAACCGATGCTGGTGTGTTTACGTGCCCGTAACTTAGCGGTTCGGCTAAAGAGACCGATAGAATAAGTACTAGGCTTCCAAAGAATAAGTTCTGGGGTCGATTAGCTCGACTAAAAGGCGGTGCTCCAGCATGGCCACAGTCAAATGACTGAAACAAGTAAAAGAGTAAAGAGTATATATATATATCCTCCCCATATATGTATCATATATATCTTATTGTTCTGAGCATGTATTTAGCAGAGAGATGTTTCAGTTTCCACACCTTCCTTCCCCAGAATGTCTTTTGTTTCTTAGTCTGTCTAGGTTTTATTCTGAAATCATTCATCAGTAGCCTCTCATGAGTGTTACATTCTTTACTGAAGAAAGACTTAATGTTTACAAATCTCTGCCTATCCTATTTCCTGGTAAGAATGAAGTTTTTGTCTGGCTACCATGTATGTCTGATTGGAAGGGATCAAGTGGCTTGTTAGTTTGCTGAAGTTTGTGTTGCAGTTGGTTAATTCATTTATGTCACAGAAATTCAGCAGTCTTGATCCCTCTTCGTTCCTAGAACCACATTTTATTATCATCATCGTTTAATGTCCACCTTCCATGCTGGCATGAGTTGAATGGTTTGACAGGAGCTGACCTGGCATGAGCCTGCACCAGACCTCTGTATCTGTTTTGGAACAGTTTTTACAGCTGGATGTCCTTCCATATACCAACCACCCGGCTGCATGGACAGAGTGCTTTTTATGTGGCATGGGCACAGGTGAGGTCAGTTTTGGCATAAATTTTGCAGCTAGATGCTTCTCCAAATGCCAACCACTTTTCAGTGTGGACTGGATGCTTTTCACGTGACCTGAACACTGTTTTTTTTGATACTTGCTCTTTTATCAACTTTCAAATTTACATTATGTAGACACTTTGGAGACAGCATAAATAATTAGTTTTGCAATTAGAGAGTACTAAGCTTAGTCCTGCTGCACAGCATCTTCAGTGAGTATCCTTTAGCATAGCTTCGAGTTGACCCAAGCTTTGTGAGTAAAATTGGGTAGATTGAAACTATGTGGAAGCCTACTGTGTGGATTGTACCTGTAATTCAAAAGCCCATCCTGGTCACATTGTATTGTGTCAGTTCTGCCTCCTGAGGGTTTTGCTACCTGTACAAATGTGTATGGAATAATCAGTCATTTTCACATTTATTCAATTAATAAATAGAGCTCATTTGTTTGAACAGCTGAACACTTATTGTTTGAACTATTAGAGATTCACTGTTACATAGCCATTTTAAGGCAGTCTAAAGCAGGAAGAAATACCAAAAAATAGAAATATTTACTGCTGCTATTGTTGCTACTACCACTTCTGTTGCTGCAGCTATTTTAGCATTTAAAGCAGGTATTTTAGCATTTGAAGTAGCTATATCAGGTCCAAATATTCTACCTGTTTTATGTTCAGACTGGCCAGGTCTAGCCTCTCACACTTATCTTAGAAAGTCATTCTAAAAAAAAAAAAAAAAAAAAAATTTACATTATTGAAATCTTGAATGCAAAGTTGAATCAAAATACTGTGAAGAAATAAGTGTTAGATTTGATGGAGTAATCTGAATGCCAAAGGGTGAAGAAACAGTTATGTTAAAGAAATGAAGTTTTCACTTTTCATTCTCAGTGTCATTATTTTGTATCCTCCACCACAAAAAAAAAAAAGAAAAAGAACCCACCTGCCTCAATTTACCCAATGTTCTAACCAATGTTGAAAGAGGGCCTGGATAGGAATGGACACAGTATTATTCTCAGGAATATGTTATAAGTTAACCCCAAAACATAATCTTGATGATGTCAAAGTTTCTTAGTCAGTAAAAATTTTTTTTGGATTGTTTCATGATTTTTTGTGGAAGCTAAATTTTTTTAGTTTTATTTAAACGATATTTGAACATTTTATATCTTACTAACATTTGATTAAATTTTCCATATTTTCTATTAAATGTTTTAGATGTATTATGAAATTATTAATGCCTTGCAAGAAGCAACTACTGCAGATTGTTCCATAGCTGTTGTTACAGGTTTGTAACTGTGTCATCATTATCATTGTCAACATCATTATCATTGTCAACATCATTATCATTATCATCATTTTTATGTTAGCTTTCTATGCATGGGTTGGATGGGTTGTCTCTGTCCCAGTCATTTTCTTATTTCGAGTTATTTGCTCTTATAGACTGGTGCTTGTTCAGAGCTTATTTTGGCTTGGTGTCTATGACTCAATAGCTCTTCCTGTCTCCAATCACTTTATAGAGTATACTGGCTACAGTTTTTTTTGTGGTATGAACATAAGTTGAATAGACCTTGGTAAGATAGTACTAAAGGGATCTCACAAACCTACACTTTCTCTTCTCAATTTACCAATCACTTTACAATGTGCATTGGGAGCATTTTTTTTTGTGGCACTAGTACTAGAAAGATTGTCTCTTTCACTAATTACTTGAGGGAAGGCATAGGCAACCTTTCTTGAGTAGTGGGTTGCATGTGACATCGCTCATCACCAAGCAGGTTGCATGGCGAACAAAAAAAAAACATTTTCTGTTAGGCATGCCTTTCAGAAAGTTCTGTGGGCTGCAGTTTGCCTACAGCTGCTCTAGGAGTACAGAGATGGCACTTTCCATTATGACACCAGAACAGTAATGTGTATGTGAGTTGGAGGATAGGTGTCTACAGTAACTATAGAGAGTACTCAGTAATCTGTATAGATTGAAGAAGGGAGTAGGAGAAAAAGTAATGATAGTAATGAAATAAGCTGGTGGGAGGAGTGAGAGTGTAAATGTAGAGGGTGCTCAATCATCTAGGGCGTATACTTTTGCTCAGGTGACTGAGGAGGGGAATAGGAGAGAGAGAGGACAATGATCAGCAGAAAGATCCAAATGGTTGGGTGGAAGGAGCAAGAGTATGATGGAGAAGGCAGACTCATTTCGAGTGGAGTCAAGAAAGAAATATGGGCAAGTAACAGAGGTGGACAAAGACAAGGGAGGTGATGAGATAAAGGTAAGAGTAGGTGATCAGTGACGACTGAAGTGGATCAGAGGGTAGAGAGTATTGATTGGCAGTATTTCTATACTGCCACGTTAGAGTGTGTAGGGTGCAGTTTGATACAGTTCCTTATGCTTAGGCCTAGCATAGGGTGAGTGTCAGAGTGAGGAGGATGATGTGATAGCTACATGTGGTGTGTGTGTATATGTATGTGCATGTTTGTTACACCCCCATCCCCCCCACACGCTAAGAGAATGGAAAGGGATTCTGGTCTCTGTGGCTGAAGAGGAGATAACCACTCTGAAGTGATGCTCTGAGCTGACGCGGTGCATTTACACCTATTTGTCAACAGCAAGAAACTTTCTCCATGACAAAATATCAGGTTGAGTAAAAAATAAGCAATATTTTGAACATTGAAGAATTTGTACTGGATTTTTGTAGAGTTTTGAATTTTTTTTTAAACATTTTTTGCAAGTGTCTGATAATACAGACAAAGACTTGTCCAAATGCATCAATAAATTAACATTGATATTTTTTTCACCGTTGTTACAATCATCTGAAATAGAACTGTCAAAGCTTGATATTCGAGCAGTTTTGCTATTCAACTTTAAAAATGGATGTAAAGCAGCTGAAACTGCTTGCAATATCAATGAAACATTTGGTGAGGAAATGACCAGTGAGTGGTCAGCTCATAATTGGTTTAAATGATTTCGCAGTGGAGACTTGAGCCTTGAAGATCGTGAGCATAGTGGACGCCCATCTGTCATTGATGACAGTTAATTAAAGACCATCATTGAGAAAGATCCATGTAAAACCACTCAAGAACTGGCAAAAGAACTTCAAGTTAACCAGAAAACTGCCTGCAACCATTTGCATGTAAATGGAAAATCAAAAAAGCTTGCCAAATGGGTACCACATGATTTGAATGAAAATCAGAAAATGCGCAGATATGAAATTTGCTTATTGCTTCTTCAATGTAACCAGATCAATCCATTTCTTGATCAAATTGTAACTTGTGATGGAAAGTAGATTCTGTATAATAATAAAAAACCGTCCAACACCAAAATGAAGCACTGAAAACCTTCCCTAAACCTGAGCTCTTCAAAAAGAAGCTTATGGTGACTGGTTGTGTACTGCTGGACTCATCCACTATAACCTCTTAAAATACAGAAAAACCATTACTGCAGAAACATATTGCCATAGAATTTGCCAAAATGAACAAAAAACTGCTACTCCTCCATCCCAGACTGGTCAGCAGAAGATAGCCAGTCATTCTTCATGACAATGCTTGACCATACATTTCACTAATGATACTCCAGAAGTTTAGAGAACTTGGATATGAAGTTCTTCCCCACCCAGATTATTCCCCAGACTTTCCTCCTACCGACTACTCCCTTTTCAAGCACCTCGATTTCCTGCGAGAGAAGGAATTCAAAAATCAAACCAATGCTGAAAGTGCATTCAAAGAGTTCATAGTTCCAGAACTTCAGATTTTCATGATTACCAGAATAAACAAACTTGTAACATGTTGGCAAAAATGTGTTGATTGTAATGGAACTTACTTTGATGAATAAAATTTCTGCATTATTGAAATGTATTGTGATGAATTTCATGTTTCAAAACGTTGCTTACTTTTTACTCAGCCTGATACATAGAATGACTTTCTTATGGGTTCGAATATGCTTCAAACATATTTGAAATGGTAACATGTTTGACTTTATACACACCACTGCCTTATGCTGTCACCCCACCCTTTAACAAGGTATTATTGAGTTAACTGTTTGATGCAATATCTATGTAATAGTGGAGGATTTTGCTTGCAATTTCTTATTTAGCTGTTGTGTCTGATTGATTTAACAAGATTTCATTTGGAATTCTAAAATTACTTTCATTCTTTTTCTTACTCTGACTAGGCGCTGGTGAATACTACTGTAGCGGTAATGACCTCAATAACTTTGCTAATGTCGCACCTGAAAACATTTCTGCTATGGCTGAAAATGCTTCTGTAATCCTAGGGTGAGTTAACAGTTTTAATATTTGGTATACCAATGGTAGCTATAAAGCAAGAGGTGAGCTACTTGCAGGTGGCATGTAAAAAGCACCCAGCACACTCTGTAAAGTGGTTGGTGTTAGGAAGGGCATCCAGCCCGTGGAAACCATGTTGCAACAGACATTTGGAGTCTGGACAGCTTCCCCGCTAGCCAACTCCTGTCAAACCATCCAACCCATGCCAGAATGAAAAATGGACATTAGACGACAACGACAACGTTATGAAACCCATTTTATTGATTGGAGATTGTTTACAAATATGTTGGTGGGAAGGAAAAGAAAAACAAGATGTGTTTATTACATTACTGCAGTACTCTCTTTTGAGAAATCGATTTTGTTTTGAAAACTATGAACATAAGTGGGTTGTGGAAGTCGCCTTGTTTTCATATACTGACATAAAAAATGTTTTTTGTTTCATGCTGGCATGAGTTTGATGGTTTGATAGAAGCTGGCTAAGTAGAAGACTGCACCAGGCTTCATTGTCTGTTTTGGTAGGGTTTTTATGGGTGGTTGCCCTTCCTAACCCCCTTACAGATTGGAGTGAATGCTTTTTATGTGGAACCAGCATTGGCAAAGTTTATTTTGGCATGGTTTTTGCGGCTGGATACTCTTTCAAAAACCAACCACTTTCCAGTGTGGACTGGATGAACCAGCACTGGCAGGGTCACCAAGTAACTTGTAAGACAAAGACTTGGAGAGGCAGGGCATTAGAAGAAGTGGCCTTGTGTCAGGTGATGAGAGTGTCACAGAGGGATAAAAACAGGTGTCTTGCTGTAGAGGAGATATATGGTTACCCAATCAGAGAATGAGAGCAAGAGAGAGAGAGAAAGGGAGAAAGGGAGAGAGAGAGAAAGGGAGAAAGAGTGAGAGAGAGAAGCTTCTTTCAGTTTCCATCTATCAAATCCATTCACAAGGCTTTGGTCAGCCAGTGGCTATAGTAGAAAACACTTGCCCGAGGTGCCACGCGGTGGGACTGAACCCAGAACTGTGTGGCTGGGATGCAAGTTCTTACCACACAGCCATGTCTGAGTAGAATTAACAAATATATTGCCAGTGATCTGGCACAAAACCCAATCTTTAATGGTGTAATAATACCAATAGAAAAGCAAATTGCTCTGCAATTACAGAAGACTGATTCTTGTTGGGGTGTTTGTTGAAGTTTTTATTGAAGTGTTTGTTGTGTTCTACTTTAGATGCTGTTGGTTGTTGAATTTGTTACAAAAGTCATTTGTAAGGTCACAAAGTGAAACACTTCAAAAAGGGAGTAATTAGATTGAAATTTCTCCATGTTTTTTTTTCCTTTTAGAAACATTGTATTTCTAACCTGACATTACTGTAATACAAGCATTTGTCTTGTTTCTTTTCTAGAAAATTTGTTGGTGCAATCATTGATTTTCCCAAACCTCTAATTGCTTTGGTAAATGGTCCAGCTGTTGGGATTTCAGTTACAGCGCTTGGTTTGTTTGATGCTGTTTATGCCTCAGATAAGGTTGGTTTGATTGATTACCTATTCTATCATTCCTTCTTTTCTTCCTTCCTTTCTTTTTTCATTCCTTATTTCCTTCTTTCTGTACAATTGTCATAAAGTCTATTTTCCCACACTAATATGAGTTGTGTAGATTGCCATATTGCATATGACTGTTCAGTTTACTGTTTTTGCCATCTCTTCTAGGAATTCCAACATCCTTAGATATTCCTTTCATGCAAGTGCCTCCCACAAAACACTTTTTCATGTCACATTCATCATCCATTTGCATCTCATGTCCTTATCAACACAGCTGTCTTCCCCTACAAACTTTGGCTGCTACACTTAACCCTTTAGCATTTAAAGGGTTAAATGCAGCCCAAATATTCTACCTGGTTTATGTTCAAACCAGACAGATCTGGCCTCTCATCTACTCTACAATATTATTTTAAAAATAAAAATCACATCTTTGAAATTTCAATACAGGATTAATTTTTTAAAATGTGAATAAATAAATATTACATTTGAGAGAGTAATCTGAATGCTAAAAGGTTAAAAACACAGTGGTTACACTGTCTCAGTTTGTACTTTATTCTTTATGCAAGCTAACATTCTATGGCTAATGAATCATGTTCACCTCATTTCATTGTGGCTGCCTTAAATCTCCCACTTCCACTGTTTATGTCACAGAATATGTTTGCATTATACTTTTTACACACTATTCTTACACTATCTTTTGTACAGAGAGTAAAGCCTTTTGTTTCTACTAGAGGTTACACCTCTCTGAACTTCATTCACTTCTTTCTTTCTCTAGTTATTATGGTCTTCCATTGAAGTCATTTCAGCATTTATTAAATCACCTATTTGACAGAAAAACTTTGTCTAGTGAACCATTCATGCTTTTTCTCTTAGCTACAAAGCCCTGGTTCTCTGTCAACCTACCAAAGATTCTACACCTACTTGTGCACTAAACTTCTCTTCCCCAGCCTCGACTTTGCTAATGTTTCTAGGTATATCTTACTTTTGTATGTGGTTTGGGTGGTTCCTTTACACCTAGTATCTTTAGTGCCACCAGACTATGTGCATAAAGCCCTTGTCAAATGCTGTCTCTAGATTAACAACTGCAAATTAGAGTGCTTTATTCTCTTATACTTACTTCACTACATCTTTTAAAGTACATATTAAATTATCTCAGAGCAAATTAAAATAATCTTGAAGCAAATTAGAATGATCAGACAAGTCTAATATATGTTTTGACACACACCTCATCTTAAGCACCACAATTTTAGTCGATGTAAGCAAGATAATCACTGAGGGTGCACAACAATATCTTGAAAGCTATGGCTTTATATTTGTGTAAATTAAAGAAAGAAGAATGTGTGTGTGTGTGTGTATATATATATATATATATATATATATATATATAT
>NC_068981.1:94257130-94260622 GCF_001194135.2 Octopus bimaculoides
ATATATACATACATATATATATAAAACAAGTTTAAAATAATGTTTTTACATATCTTTCTTTATTGGAGCAAATTTGGCTTACAGCTGTTTCCAGTAGTCATTATAGGTACGTTACTGATAGGTTTACTCAATTGGTCTATTGATCAGTTGAGAAAAATTGAATGACCTAAAAAAATTAATGCTACTTTTGTCAGAGCCATTTCTGGTTATATATCACTCTGTGTAAAAACCAGTTTGTCTGGAGCCCATCCATGGATTTACAATATAGAATTGTGATGAACCATAACCTTGGACCCTGCCATAAGAATACCTGGAGTTCTTCACTAATCTAAATGATATTGTTAACCTGGTGTACTAACAGAGAGCTTATGAAGTATTTTTCTCAGATTAATAGCCCCTCTCTATTTGCTGCACGTGCGCATGCACACACACACACGTATGTATATATAACATAAAGGAATGGGGATTTCAAACTAAATTTGGCTAACTATATTGGCCGCAGGCAAATGACTGAAACAAGTAAAAGAGTAAAAGAGTTTACAATATATAAGATGTAGACATGTGTATCTCTTATGCAAGTATGTTAGTATTCTTAGATGCAATGGTTCTGTACAACTAATTTATTCTTATGAAATCTATTTAATATGTATTGATTAGTTGTACAGAACCATCACATCTAATGATCCTAAAATGCTTGTCTAACAGAAACGTGTGTCAACATCTTATATTTGTATATGTGTATAAACATTACCTCTATTTTCTTCGTATTACTGGACTCCATGTGTGCTGCTTCCTTAGAAATATTTATTGCTTTTAGGCATATATCATTACTTCTGCTGTACTTTAAATTTTAAAGAACATTTAGATGTTCTAAACATGATTATTGTAATACAAGAAAACAAACTTCAAATGGCTGCTGAATCCCTGATTTTGTGGACAATATTCTGGTGTCCTCTCTCAACATTTTCTGCTGCTACTATAATGGTGTCTGTTCTTTGGACCTGGCTGGACTCATATTACCACCACTCAAGCAATCTAATCCCATTGGTCGCTCCTCCTCTTAACAACCTTGTGTGTTCATTCCCATGCACTAGGTCAATCATTAATCATTTTGCCTAGTCATTTCTTCCCAGAATGTCATGCCCCTCTAATTCCCTTCTTCTTTATGTCTTTCCTGCAAGAGTTGAAGTGTGAAGAGTCAACGTGTGATTAAGGTATTCAACTCATGATCATAAGGTCATGATTTCTGCTAGCATGCTGTGTCCTTGAGCAAGACACTTTATTTCACATTGCTCCAGTCCATTCAGCTGGCAAAAATGAGTAGTACCTGTTTTTTCAAAGGGCCATCCTTATTACATTGTGTGTCACACTGAATCTCCCTGAGAACTACATTAAGAATACACATGTCTGTGGAGTGCTCAGCCACTTGCATGTTAATTTCATAAGTAGGCTGTTCCATTGATTGGATCAACTGGAACCCTCATTGTCATAACTGATGGAGTGCTAGGGGCAAGACTTGAATTGCTACTGTTCAAGTAGTATATTAATGGCACCAATCTCACTTGTCTTGGAGAGTCTGCTAAGGCCATAAGCACCACCTTTCTTCTGGGCCAGTGGTTCTCAACTGGGGTCCTTGTGATCCTTGGAAGTCCATGTAAGATTTTGTTGTTAAAATTTATGAGCAATAAGTTGCTTTAACTTCTACAATGCACAAAATTCGCCCTGCATTGAGTACTGCCGTCACATATGAGCAGGTGCTCCTGTGAATTGTTTAACTCTACTGGACTGCATTCAACACTGTATTTGTAATGCTATCAGTCATTGTCACTCTCTCATTGTCATCGTGTAGCTTCCTTGTCTCTTTTCTATAAGTATTTTCATGGACATTATTCAGCTGAGCTCTCTTCTCTGGTTCCTCCTTTAAGAACTTATCAGTGACCAACTAGACTTGCATCCAGTTCTCATCAGTATACTGTGCAACCTCCTAAGTGTCATAAAGTACTTTACAGTACCAGTTTCTTCCCTCGTACCTCTGAACTTTGGAATTCCCTTCCTTAGTCTTGTTTTCCTCTTCAATATGACCTTCAGTCTTTTCAGTCTAATGTACATCGTCACCTAATTACTTCCGTCTAGCGTCCATTTTATTCTAGTAGCTTTTACATTTTAAGTGGTCTAAGGACCTTGTAACAAGCGAATGCTTTAAAAAAAAGAAAAGATGCAATTCCTAATAATGTTTAGTGAAGGTGCATAGCTTAGCGGTTAGAGCATCATGCTCACAATCATAAGGTAGTGAGTTCAGTTCCTGGACCGGACTGTGTCTTGTGTTCTTGAATAAGACACTTTATTTCACGTTGCTCCAGTTCACTCAGCTGTAGAAATGAGTTGCGATGTCACAGGTTCCAAGCTGTATCGACCTTTGCCTTTCCCTTGGATAATATTGGTGGTATGGAGAAGGGAGGCTGGTATGCATGGGTGACTGCTGGTCTTCCATACACAAACTTTCCCAGACTTGTACCTCAGAGGGTAACTTTCTAGGTGCAATCCCATGGTCATTCATGACCAAAGAGGGTCTTTACCCATTACCCAATAATATTTAATTATAAAAATATAACAGAATTTATTTTTTTAACATGGGTGTCCAGTGGAGCAAAATAGGAATCAAAAGGGTCCATAGGCAAAATATGGTTGAGAATCTCTGCTCTAGACTCAGCAAGTTAAAAAAAAAAAAAGCAATTGTACTCTATCCTCACATTTACTTTTTATAGCCACTGCCATGCTTTTATTTTTTTTATTCATTTCACTCATTAGACTGTGGCCATGCTGGGACATGGCCTTGAAGGCTTTAGTTGGACAATGAAATAGGTACTAGGCTTAAAAAGAAAAGTACTGGGATTGGTCTTTTTTTGCTGAACTGGTAAGCTATGGGGATATAAACAAACCAATACTGGTTGTGAAGTAGTGGTGTGGGAATAAACACACACACACACACACACACACACTGGGCTTCTTTCAGTTTCTGTCAGCCAAATCCACTCACATGGCTTTGGTTGGCTTATGCTTATGGGTGTTTGATGATAACATTAACTATAGACATGTATTTGTCTGTGCTCTGCTTAGAATATCTTACTTTTAGTTATAAAAGTATTAATAATCATTTCATATATCTTCTTTTATCTTTAAATCATTTCACTCATTGGACTGCTGCTATGCTGGGGTACTATCTTAAAGGATTTAGATCAGAAGTTCTCAACTGGGGTCCATATGGCCCCTAATGGTCCATATAAGATTTTTGGAGGTCCACATAACAAAATAGTAAATTGTGGATCCACAATAATATTTTAAGGGCTCTTGAAAAAAATTTGCTTTAGATGTATGTATTGGTATTATTGTAAGAACAGATAGGTTTCTTTCTCCAACATTTTACATAGTTCAACCTACACAAGTTAATATATGAAAAACAAAATAGGAATTTTGAAAGAGGTTTCTATAAGA
>NC_068981.1:94260729-94265181 GCF_001194135.2 Octopus bimaculoides
ACCAGAATAGAATAGTAACCAACGGGGTCCATAAATAAAAAAATGGTTGAGAAGCTCTGGTTTAGATGAACAAATTGATTCCAGTACGTATTTTTATAAGTTTGGTATTTTATTCTGCTGGTCTCTTTTGCAGAACCACTGAGTTACAGGGCTGTAAACAAACCAACACTGGTTGTCAAGCAGTGAAGGCTGGGGGTGGCACAAATGCAAAGGCACACACAAATGTATATGACAGGCTTGCACACAATTTCTGCCTGCCAGATTCACTCACAAGACTTTAGTTGGCCCACAGCTATAGTAGAAGACACTTGCTCAGGGTACTGAAACCACATATAGTTGTAAAGCAGACTTCTTAATTTCACAGCCATGTCTGCACTTGTAAATATGAATATAAATAATGATTTCAGTATTAATTTTTAAGGCAGTGAGTTGGCAGAATTGTTACTGTGCCAGGTAAAATGCTTAGTGGCATTTCGTTCATCTTTATGTTCTGAGTTCAAATTCTAGCAGGGTCAATTTTGCCTCTCATCCTTTTGGGGTCGATAAAATAAGTACCAGCTCAGTCCTGGGGTTGATGTAATTTACTTACCTACCTTTTACCTCGAAATTGCTGGCCTTGTGTCAAAATCTGAAACCAATATTGGTATTTATTTTGTATAATTCAGAATCCCTGTATGGGAAACCTTCTTGTATTATATTAGTAATGGTACATAAAATCTGGTTTTTCAGGCAACATTCCACACTCCATTTTCATCTCTAGGCCAGTCACCTGAAGGATGTTCTTCATATGTATTTCCAAAGATCATGGGAACAGCAAAGGTAAGTTCATTTTGTATTATTTATACTATATGATTCAGCTTAGTGTCCTCTATTAATCCTCTTTATATTGAAGCACCTACACCACTACAACAGAAAAATTTGATCTCCTATATTGTAATGTCAGTGTATTTATTTTCTTCTCTTTGTCTATCACCGCCAACAAGAACACCATCATCACCACTGTTGTTGCTGCTACCACAACTGTTACTATCATTGTCACCATCATTGTTTTAACATTTTTTGCACCCAATGGTGCATCATGTATCTACATAACAGCAAAATGCCATTCTTTATTTTCTTTGAAGTAAATTAATTGTAAAACCAAATTTTTATTTATAGCCTTACATTTGGCAAAGATGCTGCTGTCTTTAGTATTTTATCATTTGACTATTATACAGAAGTAAAACTTTCTTTTTATCTTTACCTTTTCCACTTGGTTGTTTTCTGAGAAATGGTTTTGAGTTTAACATGCTCCACTGCTGACTAATGAAATCAGGAGTTCAAATATTGTATAAGGTATTGCTGAAACAGGATGAAAATGTTGCAATGAAGCTTGTTGCATTAAACATCATTACACGCTAGGATTTAGAACTTAACTTTGATGTTAAATATGTCAAAGGAATCAGGTATTTTTGAGAGCTTGGTCACAATTTTGTAGCAGAGCATATATGATATGCAGACTAACCAATCAGAAGAAAATTAACAGATAGAACTGGTGAGCAGAAGAAGACTGAAAGTGGAGACTGGTTAAAAGAAGCAAAAGAGTTACAGGGCTATACTGCTGTCTTAATAAAAAAAGGGAACTTCACTTTTAATTAGCATGCAATTTCTAGGAAAAGGGATTGTTAGAACCAGAATGCCTATTGATCCTAGGTCTGTTAGGTTATGGCTGATCTGGTACTAATCAACGAGCAGCCTTCTGGTTGCTGGTTAAAATATAACAAGTCATTATCACTACAAAAGTCTTTATCATAAAAAGATGTTTGAAGTTGTTTTGGAACATATATGAAGCATTGAATCTTATTTCATATGTATACTATTTATTAAATTTTGCAGGCATCTGAGATACTTTTATTTAATAAGAAGTTAACGGCTAAAGAAGCATTTGAACGGAATTTGGTGACTGAAGTTATACCCCATGGCTCATTTGTTGAGGAAACAGAAGCAAAGATGAAATTATTTGCTTCTTTTCCTCCTCAGGTAAATACTTCTTTGGCAATAGATTTTTCTTCTTTTTGTTTAATTTAGTAGAAGCACTAATACTGAACTTACATCATGCTAATGTGTTAAACCAATAACCATATACTGTAGTTCTTAGTTAAAAATTAAAACTTTGTCCATTTAAAAAAATTCCTTTCCACAAATATGTACAACCAGGAATGTGTGTGTGTGTGTGTGTGTGTGTGTGTGTGTATGTTTGTGCTCCTCTGAGAAAAAAAAATCACTCAGTTATGGATTTTGATGTTGTTGAATTTTCTCCTGTCAAGAGGTCTTCTGCTGGTTTTGTACTCACAAAAATATTTGGTAAAGAGTATCCCTTACCTGAAAAACAGGTAAGGGTTAGTGATAAGAAGGGCATCCAGCTGTATTATATTTGTCTGACTTATGCTAGCATGGAAAAACACATAAAAATAAAATGAACAATATATGGCAAGGCTGTGTGGTAAGAAGCTTGCTTCCCAACCACATGGTTCAGGGCTTAGTCCCACTGTATGGCACCTTGGGCAAGTGTCTTCTACTATAGCCTCAGACTGATCAAAGTCTTGTGAGTGGGTTTGGTAGATGGAAGCTGAAAGAAACCTGTCGTGTATATAAATATACCATGAGCTCCAGCTCCTCTCCGAGCATTGGGTTCGTCAGTTTCCATCCAGTCTCCTTGGTTGATGTTTATGCTGAAATTGACTTTGGAGTCCATGTTGGTGGTGAAAGAGTCATGGGCAGAACTTGTATGGGATGGTCAGTGCAGGTCGAGGATGTTGAAGATTCTCCTTTCTTCTCCTGCATCTAGCTTTCTCATTCTGTTGTCTGTTCTGCTCGAAAGAGCTGGTTTAATTACAGATAGCAGTCCTCCAGGCTGTCCTATCCAGGGCAATCTGTTTTCATGAGGATGGCTGGATATTAGCTTGAGCCAAGGTCTGTTTGAGCTGGTCTTTAAAATGGAATTTCAGACCTCCTCTGGGTCTTGTTCTGATTGCAAGTTCTCTGTAGAACATGACCCTTGGGAAATGAGAGGGCTCCATACGTTGGATGTGACCTGCCCAGCAGAGACGATGGCAAAGAATGGTGGCTTCGACATTTAGTAGTGAGGTACAGCGAAGAACCTCATTGTTGGTAACGTGATCTTCCCATTGTATGTTGAGGATCTATCATAGCTTTGATTGTTGGAAGCATTCAAGGCACTTGAAGTCATGGTGTCCCTCATTATTAGGCAAAATCAACCTTCTCTCAATAAATAAATGTATATTCATTCAAGACCAGTTGTTTTCCCACTGACTGTTGGCAACACCTATCTGCACACATTCTGTTAAAAAATAAATTGAATCTGCACAGATGCCAACAAATGGCATCCATTTTTGTGATTGGGCAACATTTTCCCCATCACAAATTATTAGACAAGTATAATAAAAATGATAATTGTGTCAGAACAAACATTTATCTAATTCAACAGTAAAGGTTTAACAAAAAAATTATTCATAAAGGACTTAATGGTAAACATAATAATAAGTTTGAATGAAAATAATCATGGGATTGTGATGTCATACAGCTCCTAATGTTTGATGTATGATCCTCCACATACAATAACCTCCCTTCTATGCTGATCCATTGAATTTATTAAGGTGATGATATCCTCTTGTAACATGCTTTGAGCAGCATCTACAATAGCATCCCAAAGGGCAACTTTACGTAAAACTGCCATCCATCTTGGTAAGTGCGCCTCTTCAGGACATTCCACAAGTTCTCGATTGGGTTTAAGTCAGGGGAACAAGGTGGCCACTCCATCAAACGACCTTCAGAGAAGCCTATTTGCTGTAGGTATTCCTTGTAATTCTTTGCTGCATGAGATGGGGCATTATGTTGCATGAAGACCAGCTTTCTCTTGAACGAAAATTTTTGCTTTTTGAACCACAGTTGGAAATTGTCCTTTAAGAAGGTGACATATATTTTTTTAAGAAGGTGACATATATTTTTTTAAGAAGGTGACATATATTTTTGATGTCATCTTAATGCCATCTGGGACTCTCCTTGGTCCAGCCATCATACCACCAACAATGTCAGTCCAAAACGTGATCCCACCTCCCAACTGTTGGCGTCTCAAACAATGAGGATTGTTCCCGCTGATTGATACCCAACCTTTACTCCAGCCATTCGGTCTGTCAAGGGTAGGACGACATTTGCCAGTGAACAGAACTGTTGAAAAATCTATCTTCATGTATTCTGCCCATTTCAGTCTCTTCTGTTTATGAACAGCCTCCAAAAGGGGCTTTGTAACAGGTTTAACATTCCTGGCTACCTGCTTCAAGAGGCGACACCTAATAGTTTTCAATACATCTTCCTTGCCACAATGTTGAAAACTTCTCTAACTGTCTGGATGTTTTGTGTTCGTGTCCTATTTTGTATTATATATATATATAT
>NC_068981.1:94265254-94270796 GCF_001194135.2 Octopus bimaculoides
CTATTTATATTTTTAGCGGAATACGTACACTTTGTCTCTTATATATATATATATATATATATATATATATAGATTTATAGATATCTCTGACTGAAATTAAATTAACAGTAGAAATGGGAACAATGCTATGTACTTAAATTTCCTTATGCAATCATTATCTCTTCTCAAGTTCCTGATATATATGCTTTCATATTTTGAGTACTAAATATAGCTTTCGAACTGAATCCACATTGATACCTTCAACAGTGGTCTAAACCTAAGAGGCAATATAATAGATTCTGCTTCTTTTATAAGCTGTTCAGAAAAAGTTATAAATATGTCATTTCAAATGGCCCCTAATATTGTTTTCCTCTAATTTACTGAATGAAATTCCTGAATCTGTTTATAAATTTCTAAATTCTTTTTAAATTCAAATCTAAGGACTGGATTATTGGTTTGACATATAGCTTATGTAAATTTGACTTCACTTGTTCATTTAACATTAAACAGCAGCAATAGTGGGTAGCAGTAGCAGCTTTTCGTTTTTGTGCTAACTCCTTTTTAATAATGTGGCTGTGAACTATGAGTGTGAGCTGAAATGTTCACAGCCTGACTATGAAGGAGTGATGCTAGAGCTGTGAAATCTTGTGTGCATTAATTTCAACTCTCCTTATTCATAACTGTATTGTTTCTCTCTTGGTAGTCTGACATGTGACTGTTCAAAGAAGACTTCAAAAGTAACTAGTAGCAACTTCTCTTGAAAATCGACAAAATTTGGCATCATGGTGTTATCAAGTACCTGCTGAAAAAGAGTTTAGCCCCCAATGTCATTCATGCTGAAATGGTTGCTACATTAGGGTATGACACTCCAGCTTTATCAACAGTGCAAAAGCATGTAGCTAAATTTTGGAGGGAAAGGGGGAGTCTTGAAGATAACCTGAGGTCTGAATGTCCTGTAACTGCTACCACCGAGGAAAACATTAATTGTATTCGCCACATGGTGATGGATGACAGGCAACCAATTATAAATCGAATAGTCAATGCTATTAGCATATCCTGTGAGAGATTTGAGAATATTCTACACAGTGAACTTGGTATGATGAAGGTTTTTGCTTGGTAGGTGCTATGTCTTCTGACACCCGATCAAAAGCACATCAGGCTGATCAAATCATAAGAAAATGTGACATTGTTTCAGGCAGATCTAGCTGGTTTCCTTGAATGTTTTCTAAGCCAGGATGAGGCAATCCATGCAGTGGAAACCTCACTCCTCACCTGCTCCAAAGAAGGCCAAGGTTTGAGATGCAAAAGGTATTGTGTTTATTGACTATTTTCAAAAGGGCCACGCAATCAATGGAGAGTGTTATACTAACTTGCTGAGGCAGTTATGATAGGCTATCAAGAACAAATGCTCAGGAAAGCTGACAAAAGGTGTCTTGTTTCATTAGGACAGTGCTCCAATATGCAAGTCCTTGGTTCCAGTGGCTGCTGTGCATGTCTGTGGCTTTGAACTGGTTGATCACCCTCCCTATTCTGATTTGGTTCCATCTGACTATTATCTGTTCCTCGTCAGTTGGTTGGGAACCAGTGTTGTAGTGACGGTGATATATCTGCTGTTGATGACTTTTTTGACCAACAGGATGAAAACTTCTCCACCAACAGGATCCAAGAACTGCAACACCAGTTAGTTCAATAAAGCTTATGTCTGAGTAGGTAGAAGTGTGTGGACTGCAAGGGTGAATTATGTTGAAAAATAAACCACATTTGGTCACGGTTAGCCTATGAATTTTTCAGCTGAGTTTTGTATAACCATCCATAAGCATAAGTTTTGATCAGGGCTGGCCTGGGGTTAAATAACATCATGACATCCATAATATCTTTTCAGACATAATAAGCTTTATTGAACCAATGAAAATTTTGTGTTTTTGTCAGTGTCATAGTGAGCTATTTACAGTGAAATACAAACCCTGAAACTGTCATCAGCTAAGATAACACATTGATACACCAAAATGTAAAATGAAAATATACCATGCTTTCATTTGTTATCGTTTTTAGATTCTTTTTTTCCATTTTTGTTTATGATTTTCTGATCAAAATCTACTTTATTTTTGCAGAGTATGAAGTTCTCTAAAGTTCTCTGTCGAAATAATGAGAAGGAGTTACTGTACCGTGTTGATGAAAATGAAAGAAAGCTTTTAGTTGAGAGGTGGCAATCAAAAGAATGTGCAGATGCCATCATGGCTTTTTTTCAGAGAAGTTCTAAAATGTAAATTATCTTTTTAGTTATAGAAATTCTCTGAAGTAATTACTGAATTATGATAAACATTGATTAAAAAAAGATTCATTGAGTTGATATGTTCTGAAATTAAAAACTAAAAAATTATTAGAACTTTTCCATTGATAAAAACACTCATATGTATAAAGTGAGCTTTGAATTTCCAGCTTGGAACTTTTTAATGTATTTGAAAAGCTATTCACTAAAAAGTTGTCAACAGAGAAAATATCTCAGAGCTATTGTTGTACTTCAACTATAGTTGATATAGAAAAATAAATATATTTTATAAAATAAAGAATTAAGAAAAAAATTTTTTTGTTTATTTTTACATAACTGGTTTTAGTCATTGGACTGTGGTCATGCTAGAGCACCATCTCAAATGTTTGGTTGAACATATTGACCCCACAATCTTTATTTATCAAATGTCAAACTATTCAGTTTTGGGATACCAAAGGATACACTATTAACAATACTAGCCATTTTTTTTACCCAGTACAGCATAAACACAATGCAAAAATACAAACACATATATGAACATACATCATCATCAACATCATTATCTATGCAAGTGGTTGTGAGTATAAATCTATGTGTGTATATAGATATTTATATCTCATTACTGACCCAGTACACATAAACAACTTACTTGGGATAAAAAGCTAGCCGATCTTTCCTCTATTGTTGGAAGATATTTATATATACACACACACTCACACTCTCACGGAGAGAGAATGACAGAGAGAAAGAGAGAGATGTGCAGGTATTACAGTGTGGTAAGAAGTTTGCTTCCCAATCACATGGTTTCATGTTCAGTTCCACTGCATTGCACCTTGAGCAAGTATCTTCAGATGTAGCCCTGCACTGACCAAAGCCAAACCTTGTGAGTGAATTTGGTAGAGGGAAACTGAAAGAAGTGTGTCTTATGTATGTATCTTACTTCTTCTCACTATCATCCCTCCCCATTAATCACTCCATTATTACTACCCTATGCCTGTTCCATTTTCCAAAGATTAAGCCAACATATAGTCCCATCACTTTTGATAATTTAGTAGACTGGCCTGGCATTAATTGCTTCTCACATTACTGACCAGTACACATAAACAACTTACTTGAGATAAAAAGCTAGCCGATCAGAGCCGATCTTTCCTCTATCGTTGGAAGTTTAGATAACTGGGTCACTTGGGTCAATTATCTCCTCTCCCTACTGTAAACTTGAATAATACTTAAATTCTTCTTTGCTCTGACCAAATATACACTATTCTGATGTGTTCATTCTGCCAACTGAATTGTAGCAGAATCAATGTAAATATTTTTACTCCATGAATTTGTTAACTATGTTGAATAAGTTGAACTGTCCTTTACGTTCGAAGATCATGAATTCATCTGATGAAAATGGTTTCTTTGCAATGATGTAATGTTCTCATTAATCAATTAAAGAAGTCATTAGAAACGGCCATAATGAATTGACACCTGTACCTCTTTGTTACTCATATATATATATATATATATATATATATATATATATATATGAGAGGTTTTGGTATCCAGAAGACCCAAAATGGCAGGTAAGGATATGTAAGTGCTATGGAAGGACTGTAGTTAGACTCCTGGTTCGATAATAGTATGAGTAAGGAGTCTAATGTGGGTCGTGTGTGAGCATGTATATGTTAAATAAAATGAGACAATAAAGTCAAGGCAGTGTGAAATTTATACGACATAAAGAGAAAGGTAGTCTTACAGGTAGTCTTACTATCTTTCTCTTTATAAATATCCTAGAAATTTCACACTGCCTTGACTTTGTTGTCTCATTTTATTTAACACACACACGTGCGTGTGTGTGTGTGGTTATATGCGTATGTATATACATGTGATAATTAAAATGAGGAAAAGAGAAATTCAAATTGATGTTATGTTCACTTCACTAAAGAAACATTTTTTATTCTATACCACATATATAGATATGCAATAAATAAAATATATGTAATATGCAATGAAATGAAATGAAATTATTATTGTTCATTTACCTCATCAGACATCATTATTTGAAACAGTTCACTGTATCCCAAGGAAGATCTTTGACTACCTCCTTGACCTTAATCTCCAGCTCTAAAACAAGAATTCAAGTACTCCTTTGTACCAGTTCAACCTGGATAGCTGTTTCTGGGGTTTGATGTTAAATAAGAGCTGTAATGTGTATTGTGTGTAGAAATACATAAAGTAAATTGGTGTTAGCAAATGTATAAGAATCAACACAAGTTTAAATTGAACACTTCACCTCATCGTCAGAAGAGTGTGAAATTTGGGCAACGATGATCTTTATGTATATATATATATGAATAGAAATCAAACAGATAGGTAGCCTCTATTTGATAAATTAATAGAGCTGGTAATAGATAGCAGGCATAGAAGAAAAGTTCAAGAATGAGATAGTCCTGGATGTGAGGGGAGACATTAATGGAAAGTCATGCAAGAAAACCAGAAATGAATGAGTAAGGAAGGAGGACGGGAGATGCAAAGACATCGGATATGGGGGTCATAGCTATAATGACAATGTAATTCAGTCAAAACCAATGAGTTGACTCTAAGGGTGAGTGGGCAGTAGATTGAAACGTCAGAAGAGTATAATGACAATAAACAGAAAGATGAAAATTAAAAGGAAGAGCAAATTACCTCCTTGCTGTGTATATGCCTCCCCCACTGTCTAGCTGTCAAGTTGGAAGCCAACAAGTGTGTGGAAGTGTGGTGTCCCTTATAAAATTTTTAGCAAAGGATGTAAAAGTAAATGATAGCTGAGGTTGATTTAATTAGAGGAGAAAGGTTGGGAAGGTAGTTAGAGGAGTAAACATATGACTAATTAACAGATTAATAGTCATGTGGATAAATAAATATAATTCCTTGAAGAGGTGCAGGCATGGCTGTGTGGTAAGAAGCTTGTTTCCCAGTCACATGGTTCTGGGTTCAGTCTCACTGCATGGAATCTGGGGCAAGTGTCTTCTCTAGCCTTGGGCCAACCAAGCCTTGTGAGTGGATTTGGTAGACAGAAACTGAAAGAAGCCCATCATATATATATCTGTAAAAATATGTGACAATTATTCGGTAGCCATGATAGAACTACAAGTTTCAGATGCTGGGGCAGAAACCCACACCGCCATCTCTTCAGTTATCTGGAGTTCTATCATGGCTACCAAATAATTGTCACATTTTTACAGATAAATTCCTCTATTTTACATAATATTGAGGTCTCTTTCTTTCTTTTGTTGTCTTTTCTATCAATATATATATATATATATA
>NC_068981.1:94270819-94285199 GCF_001194135.2 Octopus bimaculoides
ATATATAAATAGAGAGAGAAAGGTTATGAGAGGTAATGGTGTCAATAAGACCCAAAGGTGTCAGGTAATGCCGAGTAAGTGTTATGGAAAGACCATAGTTAAGCTCCAAGTTCATTGATTATGCAAATAAGGGGTCCAACATAGGTCATGTATCAGAATTTGTATATATAAAAATTTTTTTTTAGAATGAGATAAAAAACCAAGGCTGTGAAGATTTTAGAACATTTATAAATAGGTCTTACAGCTGTTTCCAGGTATTTATTATATCCCTTCATCGGAGACGGTGTGAGAAAATGGTTAAGCAATATCAAATAGTTAAGTAACCTCTATTTGATAGATTAATAGAGCTGGTAATAGATAGCAGGCATAGAAGATAAGTTCAAGAATGAGATAGTCCTGGATGTGAGGGAGGAAATTAATGGAAAGTCATGCAAGAAAACCAGAAAAGAATGAGTAAGGAGGGAGGACGGGAGACTCAAAGACATCGGATATCTAAACTATTGCTTAACCATTTTCTCACACTGTCTCCAATGAAGGGACATAACAAATATCCTGGAAGCAGTTGTAAGACCTTCTATTTATAAATGTTCTAAAATCTTCACACCCTTGGTTTTTTATCTCATTTTGAAAAGAATTTATATATTTATATATATATATATTTGTGTGTGTGTCTGTCTTTGTCCCCCACCATCCTTTGACATCTAATGCTGGTGTGTTTATGCCCCTGTAACTTAGTGGTTTGGCAAAAGGGACCGATAGAATAAGTTCTGGGGTCGATTTCTTCCACTAACACCCTTTAAGGCAGTGCTCCAGCATGGCCACGGTCAAATGAGTGAAACAAGTAAAAGAATAAAAGAATGACTTAAAGGACATAAATGTGTATATTTATAAGGTATGAAGAAAGAAAATGCTAAAGATAAAGTTTAAGAATTAGGTGCTCTAGAAAGGAGGGGGGCAAAAAATAGGAGGCATGTATAGATTCTACTCAGAACATAGATCTATGGTAATAGAACCGTTTTTAAAAAATTGACAGCAGCCAAATGTGATAGCCTCCCTTTGGTGATTGAGAAGACAGTGAGAACTTTCCTTTAAGATATTGACAAACTTTGTGCAACAGGGGTTGCATGGAAATCTGCCACTCTGATTGGGCCTTTTTGTTTTAATAATGGACCAAGCAATATTATAGGGAATGTTATTGTTAAGATGGATATGTGATTAGCTCACAAAGTGGAAGTTTTGTGTATTACTGAGGCAAACAAGTGAAGATGGGATAGAAATTGTCTCCTAAAGTCAATCGATGCATCTATATAAACATTAGTAGAATTCTGTTGTGTATAATGCACAATACATTTATATACTATGCTATATCTCAAGCAATGACCATACAGGGTGCATTTACCAGGAATTCTACAGATGCATTGTTTTTTATCTCATAGTAAACAACAATTACTGTCAGTACCATTAGTGTTACATTTCCTATCAATAGTTAAACTAGTATTTATATAAAGTGAACAAAGCCTGGTACTTGATTTGGTATTATTGTGTTGTTATTACTAAAATTATCTCCTTTATTAATGTCAGAATGACCATTGATGTTGTATAGAAGGATAGGTACATCAATATTCCTCAAATGATTCCTATGATTAATATAGCTACTACAGTTGAAACGTATATTGTATCAGCTTTCAAAGATTTGCAAAATTTTGTTGAAAATAATGTTTATTGTTGTACATTTTGGTTAAAATTTTAAATGAGGACTCCTGCTTCACTGGGTGAAAAGAGAAACTGCCAGACTATACTCGAAAATACACGTGTTATTTTTTTCTTATTTAGAATTATGGTGGTAGTAACGCCAATTGTATTCAACAAAGTGGTTGGAGGAAAATTTTCTCATGCAAGTCTATGAGAGAACATTTGCACTATAACAACAATAACAGGAACAATAGCATCAACTGCTACAACAATAACAGCAAAAGTAATGACAACAATTAAGTACAAGGTTTTTAACATTACAAGCAACAACGGTATCAGTAGCAATAAATACAAAAGTGAATGAAACAACGACGACGATGATGATAGCAACAGCAATGACAACAACGGCAGGAATAACAAGAATAAAAATGACAAAGTAAGCGGTAAGGGACTCTAGAGACAAGTAATCTTTGTGATGAAATCAAAACAATACTTTTCACTTTCCCTAAATGACAAGGAAGTGTGCCTAACACAGGCGATATGGCTTGTGAAGGTAATTGGGCAGAGAGTACAAGTTGCCCGCCTAGCAGTGGTTTTGGCAACAACTACATGGAAGACAGTGGTGTATCACTGTATATTGGCAAAAAATCCAGTGCCAAGAAACAGCAACACATGTCCAGGTGGAAAGTGCCATCAAAGAAATGTGGACAGATGTAGACCATGTGACCAGGGCTGCAGTTGGGGAGCGTGGAAGTCCTCTTCAAGAGTGAAGCCCTTATGCCAAAGTACTCCAAAGTATCCATATGCAGCATGGAACTCACCCTCAACATATTTAAGGAGAAGGACTTGTTGCACTGTTGCATTAAGATAGAGTTTCACTTGGACTGGGCATCAGGTGAATTTTGGCTTGTGTTACTTTGGAGAGCATTGGCACACTTCTCAATGCCAAATGAATGGAAAAGAAATTTTGATTAGGGGTCACAATAGAGATCCTCCAGATCAAGCTGGAGGATGTGAAAATGATCCCAGAACTTATTAATCTGCCCAATGGAGTGGAGCTGCATGTTGCAGTTGAGAGCAGATGGACATGTGTAGTGCAGAAGGCCACTTAAGAGCATTCTCTTATTAAAAAAATATAATTAAAAGACACTAGAAAGGAAGCCTTCACTACAACAGTATACAGCAGTAACAACAACAGCAGTGATGAGAACAAAAACAACAGTAGCAGCATCACCATCACCACCACCAACAACAATAGTAGCAATAGCAGCAGCAGCAGCATCAACACATACAGGCAAAGCTGCAACAAGAACAAGGTGGGGATCTTTGGGGTTTGACGGGCAACATTTTTTTTGTAGTGTTTTTGGTACCGAAACACTTTCAAACTTCGAATATTTCTATATTTTGTGGTATAGAACAGATAAAAGATTTTGTATTCGGAGTTATTTTATGTAAAAAAAATTGTCGTATTTCGGTAAATTCAACCAATCAATGACGTCTATTGAGGTGAAAACAATTAATGCCGTAACGGTGTCATGGGATCTTTTCCCTTGAATAAAATTAGTCCCGTTGTTTGTCAACAACAACTACCCATGTTACTCTTATTTATGACATCGTTCGTGCGTTTGTACTGGTTTTAGCTTTAGGGTTTTACAGTTAGGGTTCGGGTTTTAGAGTTAGGGTTAGTTTTAGGATTACGGTTAGGGTTATGATTATTTTTGCCATAACCTTAACTCTAACCCTATAACTCATAACCATAACCCTAACCCTAACCCCAACCTTAACCCGAACCCTAAAACCCGAATCCTAACCCTAAAACCCAAACCCTAACCCTAAAACCCTAAACCCTTACTAGGGAATAATGATATAATTAAACAGGGAATAACACGCTTGACACCGAACAGCAGTAACTGTATACAGCTGAATAGACGTCAGTGATTGGTTGAAATTACAGAAATACGACAACTTTAACATGAAATAACTTGCGATGTACAATTTTTTGTTAAGAAGGTTAAGAGAAAAAGTTGTTTTATATGACACATTCTACCAGTGTCCCAAGTTTGAAAGTGTTTCGTTAAGAAAACAAATGTTGCCCGTCAAACCCCAAAGATCCCAAGGTGGACTAAGAAATGTATAGAACTATGTATGTATTAATTTTCAAACTCAAGATCTGTTATTAGTGCCTCAATGACTTTGTTACTTTGATTCTTCTACATTGTAGTTTGTTATTTTGGGTGAAATTGATTGCAATAAAATTGTCTTTGTTTACAATTTATCAAATAAAGCAGACAACAATTTATGTTTAAAAAAAACAAGGATTTATTTCAAAGTAAACAATAAAAATATGCAGTTGACCCATAGATTTTTGTATGAAAATATAAAGAATTATCAGTTCTTTTAGAAATTGCATTGATTCAGCTGGACAATGTAAGGCAATGTATGACGATTTTTACATAAAAAGCATCTTTACTGATCTCTTCAAAGCTTCATATTGTGAACCTTTAACAGAACAAAGCTTTCATAATTATATATATATATATATATATATATATATATTTTAGTGAATTTCAGTGATTTAATAGAGAAACTCACAAAGAATATGGTTAGATTTGAGTTAAAATGTCTGTGTGGTATTACAACCAATGTTAAGCAATATCAAATTCAGAAGCAGAAAAAAAAAAAAAAAGAGGAAATTTCACTTAATAATTTCGCATTTAGTTTTGAATGCTCTCTTTGGCACAGTGCCATTTCTGTTAGCAGAAATTATTGACCCTTATATATACATAGATATATATATATTTGATATAGAGAGAATCTAAATGCAAGCTGCTGCAAGTTTCATGACTCTTATTGGATGAGCTTGTATAGCATGCTGTGTTTTATGAGGTTCAAAATATATAAGGGCCAGTTCAAATTTTGACCAGAGTGTTTCAAATTTAATGCTCTAGCATTATTTAGAAAACTATAATGTTTTTTAGTTAATTAAATGTATTTTGTTCTGCTAAATGTGACATTTTTGATAATTCAACCACTCTTGTATACTTCTGCAGCCTACTTCATTTTCATCATACATAATTTATACAAACTTATTCAACACGCATATAATAAAAAAAAAACAAGAATCAAAGTGTACTTTTTGTAAAAATATATGTTGTATAATAATAATAATAATATATAATAATAATAATAATAATAATAATAATAATAATAATCAGAATCATTTCACTTTTGTTTTATGTGATTTCTTTAGACATGTTACAAGTTGTTTCAAAGTAAAAATCAAATCAATTTGTTAATTTTATTAATTGAGCTTGTATTTTTTAAAATTAAAATATTAAACTTGAAACTAATAAAGATTAAATTCAATCAAATGCTACCTGAGGAGTACATCCAAAAGAAAAGGAATGATACAAGTGATAACAAAGAAAAATGTGTAAAAAAAAAAATTATGAAAATCTTTCTATGGATGAGGAGAAATTATAGTATGTATGTTTAAGTATGTGAGTATTTGTGCAGCAATTAATGTTTCCATATCTGTATAAGTATGTGCATGGAATTTGTGTGTGTGTATGTGTGTGTGTGTAAGGTTTATATCTATACCTTTGATTATATCTTATTCAATAAGCAATAGTCTGCAAATAAGGCTTGATAATAATAATAATAATCATAATAATAATAATAATAATAATAATAATAATAATAATAATAATAATAATCTTTTCTACTATAGGCAAAGGCCTGAAGTTTTGGGGCAAGTTGATTACATTGACCCCAGTACTCAGCTGGTACTAATTTTATCAACCCACTAAGGAATGAAAGGTGAAGTCAGCCATGGTGGAATTTGAACTAAGAATGTAAAGATGGATGAAACACTGCTCAGCATTTTGCCTGGCATGGTAACGATTCTACCAAATTGCCGCCATATAATAATAATAATAATAATAATAATAATAGCAATGATGATAATAATAATGATTTTTAGCATAAGCACAGGGTCACATACTTAGTGGGAAGTGTTAGTTGATTAAATAAACTGCAGTACAAATATTTTATTTTTATCAACCTTGGAAGGATGAAAGGGAAAGCTGACTCCAGTGGGATATAATAGAATGTAAAAGAGAAATAATGAAATACTGTAGGAGTCTAGGTTATTTAATTATATAAAGGGGCATAACTGAAGTAAAAAATATTAATGGTGATATACTGATTGAAGACCGATTTCTATTGAAGAAGTACAGTGGACTAATATACTAATTATTGGCCTGGAAGGAAGGAAGCAAAATATGACACCGGAGGGACTTGAACTTAGAATGTAGAGGAATGAACTAAAGTACTTGAAGGTATCTTATTTGTTACTTTAGTTCTTGTCAGTTCATCACTCTAATATAATAACAATAATAATAATAATAATAATAATAATAATAATAATAATAATAATAATAATAATAATAATAATAATAATAATAAAAATAATAATAATGATAACAATAATGGTTTATTTATTTGTTAATATTATAAAGAAATCAATAATGATAATAATAAATAACAACAACAATTTAAAACTGATTTTGCCAATTAGTTGAGCTTCATATGGTTATATTTTACCAAGAAAGAATTCTTTAGATTTTTAGGAAGTATTAGGGATATATTTACACATTTTACTCAGTTGATCTTTAACTTACAGATACAGTCAAAGAAATGGAAGAGATATTCCTACAACAACTTGGTCTTCTCATTGTTCTGTTAATGTCCTTATTACCATCTTATCTTTCATTGGGAAAATTAAAAAAATATCTTTAAATTCTTTTTTGCTTTTAAGAAAATGGGCGTAAAAAAAATGGTCTAAACACACCAGTTAGTTTTTATAAAATTATTATCTCTTTTAAGGTATTTTTATGATAAATAGTTTGGATACAAAGCAGAACAAATCATGCAAATATTTAATGATGATTGTACTGTAGATCCAATTAATTTCTGTTAATTCAGTAAGTGAGAGAAATCACAGCAAAACAACAGTTGTATAGCTTAGATATCTATTCTTTTTTTTTTAGATAGGCATCAGGTCTGAAACCCATAGGGAAATGAATTTGTGTGATGTTAATGACATCAATGATGTGACAGAAGTTATATGGTTACAAGGTTGAAACATAAACACACAGTGAGTTTACCTTAGCGCTTTTTTTTTTGGCACTCACATAACCATTATTGAGATAATATTAACAAATCTGCTTTCTGAATGTTCTGAGAGAAAAGATCTATTAGTTGAAAACTTAGAATATGTTATTTGTATAGTTATCACAGGAGGCAATTTTTGTTTTCTACTCCTTTGATGTATCTTGAAATATTTTAAGAAAAGAAAATGGAAATAGTATAAAGCCAATAAAAGAAATATTATTTAAAATGAAGTTTTTCTTATAAATTAGAAGTCTGGGTGTATTTTAGCTTTGGATCACTGTATAACATCTCAGGTTCAAGGCTAAAAGCTTTGTGGTCATATGCATATGCTGGATAGTCTTCCTCATCAATTTCATCAACAAAACCATCTGTTTGCTCCTTTGCAAAACCCAGAAAGACCTGGAAAAATCAAAATAAATAATCCATGTAAAAAGATTTAAAAAAAAAAAAAATTTATTCAATAAAAGTTAAGCCAAATAATTAACTAAATTTTGAGAATTACCTAACTTAAATTGCTTGTATTGCAATCTGTTATATTTTACTCATGCCAGCTCTGTCAATGCCCTTTATCAAGGCTCTTAATTGGTTTTGAATTCGACTATGAAACACCTTGGTAAAAGTTATAAGGATTACCATGTTTTCTCATTCATATGGAAATAAATGCTCCCATATCAACAAACGGCAGCATATTGATAATTTTCAATCTAAGTACTAAATCAGCAATTTAAAGGGAAGGGTTTAGTTAATTAAATTAATTTCAATATTTCACTGGTACTTAATTTTATCTACCCAGAGGGATGAAAAGCAAAGTTGACTCTGGTAGGATATGAACATGGAATGAAAAGAGATGAAACAAACACTGCAAAGCATTTTGTTGAATACACAAACGATTCCTGCCAATCCAATCTCTTTATAAGATCTTAATAATATTTGATGAGACATACTTTAATTTCATTATCTTCAATAGACATGTATGACTTCTATTTTAATTCATTTTAGATTTAGAAGTATTTTAATTGTTATTTCTTTAAGAATATATCCTTTTAAGATTTTTATTTATAATGTTATTTATTAAATAAGCTAATTTACTTACCATATCCAATGTTGTTTGTGATACAGCATAATCTTGAATAGCAAAGAGATTCTTTCCTTTTTCCAGTACTTCAAATATACTTGCAACCTTAGAAGTGTTCTTAGGGATAGAGTATTGCAGGGTAGTATTGTGACTATCCTGAAATTATACAAATGTGTTAGAAGTGTTAACAACTACTCTGCATGCTCAGCAAGTATAAATATATGAAATAAAACATTAAACTCCCCAGTGGAATGCTCTATATATTTCAAATAAATGTGAAATGATTCACTCGGAAAAAGATTGTATTTTTTGTTTCATTTTTTGTTATTGACAGTTACTAACAAATAGGTTCTTTTTTTTAGTCCTATTAAAATTGAGAGTGGAGAGAAAGCAATTTTAGTATAAATTCATTTCCCATAGGAATAAGCAATGCAATCAGTTAAGAGAATGAAGTTAAGAGCAGATTTGAAATGAAATGATCAAGTGCTCACATATACTCTACGATATTGCTCATTTCCAGAATAGAAATCGTTATAACATCATATAAAATAATTCTTTCTACTATAGGCTCAGAGCCTGACGTTTTGGGTGAGAGGGTTATTTGATTTCATTGACACCAATACTTAACTAGTACTTATTTTATTGGCCTTGAAAGGATAAAAGGCAAAATCAACCACAGTAGAATTTGAACTCAGAACATAAAGAGCCAGAAGAAATGTCACTAAGCATTTTGTCTACTGTGCTGATAATCCTGCCAGCTTACTACTGGTAGAATAATTACTCATAATGATAGAGCATAAACCTCCACAAATTGAGTTTATATATATATATACACACACTCACACACCATACATCCGCCACACACATGCAGAGAGAGAGAGAGAGAGAGAGAGAGAGAGAGAGAGAGAGAGAGAGAGAGAGAGAGAGAGAGAGAGAGAGAGAGAGAGAGAGAGAGAGAGAGAGAGAGAGAGAGAGAGAGAAATTAATAATTATTTTTAAAAGAACTTATATGGCATAGATTACTGACTCAACTGAAAATTGTGTTGGCACATACCAAATTGAAGCAATATGAAATAGTTTCAGAAGCAAAAATCAATCTGAACAATTTACTTGGCTTTCAACTTGATAGATAATTAGACTAGCTCCATGTTAACTAGCATATGTCTCTACAGGAAATGAAGCTAACAAGAGTAACATGCTTGTACAAACTTATTTCACTAGCTAGAAATTGCGACCAAATCTCCTTCAAACTACACCATACAAACTTAAGAAAAAGGGGATATAAGATAAATGGATGGTAAGTTTACCTTCTTTTCTGAGCCAGGGAAATTTTCAAACACATATTTATCAAGATTGGAAGAATCTGACAAGATCTCTTTTAGGTTGATGCTTAATGAATATCCTTTACTGAATCTGAAAAAAAAGAAAAAAAACAAAAACAAAATAAAACAAGCATTAATACTGACTGTCAATGCATTCCCAAAATCCAATAATTAACAACTATAATCCACAAATTATGCCAAATATGCAAATATTCTAAATTAATGAAATTTAAATTTATATTAATAAAATTGATTTGGTAAGACTGATGTGTCAGTTTATCAGTACATGTCAGTCTGCTATAGTCACTACACCCTCCTCCTCCCTCAACTAGCCCTACAAAGATTTTAGTGTTCCAATAAATAATAAATTGAGAAATAGGATGCTGATTGTCTACTGGTATCTGACTCCAAGAAAATGAACATTGGAGCATCTACATGCTGTACTTTAAAGAACAGCTACAAGAGAGGTAAGCCCTGTTCATTGTGCAACAACTTGAGTGAAGTGAATTCCATCAGAAATCATAACAGAAATGTTATGATTTCTACAGAAGGGGGAACATGTAAAGATTCCCATTTAGTGTACGGTGCAGAATGCACGAAACATAACTTGATTTATGTTGGTTGTACAACAGAACAATTAAACAAAAGGTTTAATGGGCACAGATTCGATGTCAGGCACAATAATAGTAGTTCGACAGAACTTGCTGAACATTTCATATCAAGTGGCTGTAATTTTGAAGAAGATTTGAAAGTGCATATTCTCAGAAAATATTCCGAATCTGCTTCACTTTCACTTCTCAGGATGCATGAGGAGAAATATGTTTGCAGGTTATTAACATCACGCCCTGGAGGAATGAATAAGATACCAGGAGAATATCATCAAATTTATACAAAACTGTTTGATTAAATATTCTTCTTTCTCTCTTTTTCTTTCCTTTTTTTTTACTGTTGTCTTCTTTTTTCTGTCTTTTCTTTTCACCTGTTATAAAATTGTAACTTAAAAAACTCATGATGTGTGTATGCTGGTTGCTCTCGTTCATACTTTGCATTTAAATTTCTATAATTTTGAATTTTTATCACTTCTTATTTCAAACTTGACAAAGACAGACGTACTGTTGAAATATCGTTCAACTAATAAAATATCTTACAATCAAATCGCACTCTTCGTCTTAATAATAATAATCATAATAATAATAATAATAATAATAATAATAATAATAATAATAATAATAATGATATCTATATGAATATTCATTTGAATATTTGCTCATTTATACATATGTGACAAGCATCTTTCAGTTTCCATCCACCAAATCCACTCTCAAAGCTTTTGTCAACCTAAGGTTATAGTAGAAGGCACTTGCCTAAGGTGCCGCACAGTGGGACTGTTCAAGAGGTGGAAATAACAATATTATATCAATTATTTTATTCAACACTTACTTGTTCTTGAGGTGTTGAGGACTGCCAATGCATTTGAATTGTCCATTGACCATGATACACAACCTGTTGCAGAGTACATCACATTCTTGCATGCTGCAAAAAAGAGGAACAAATTCAGAATTTAGTAATTGCAATAGTAAAACTTTAATTTAGAAAGTTATAGAAATAGCAGGAAATCCATTTTATATTTATACTAATAAACCATGCCAAAGCTGACACTGGAGTCTGGCAGAGACCTGCAGCTCACCAGATCATGTCAAACCATCCAACCTATGCCAGCATGGAAAATGGGCATTATATCATCATCATCATCATCATCATCATCATCATCATCATGACAATGATGATGACAACAATAACAATGACAATGCCGGCGACAATAAATATGAGAAAAATCTCAACAAATAGTCAATATGGGAAAATCTGACTTGCGACTGCATCATTGCTACAGAAATATTTGCAATCATCAAAAGATACTTGTAGAATAATGAAATACTCATTCTGATTTGCTATTGTTTTTACTTAACTCAATTCCTTATTGAGGTTGGTACAAATTAAATTTAACTATATTAAACCTCACAGGAAGTCATTAAAAAGCAATGCTTTTCCAAATCTAATTGCCAAACAAATATCTATACTTTTTATCAATTTTTTTATAACTCTTCCTCTTAAATAATATATTGTGTAAATGAAATGAAGCAACAAGTGTCTTATTTGCTGTTTATATAAAAACCATATCAATTCAATTTCCTAAACAACTATAGTAGTTGTATTAGTTTCCATAGTCATTCAGACCTTCATCCACCCAAACTTTATATTACTGTACTATGCAACGGAAATCGAAATCGAACTAAATTCAACAACTGGCACCTATGCCAACGTCGTCTCCTTCATTGGACATGAAACTCAGCTTGCGAAGACCTGTTGGGGCAAGCGAAAGCGAAATCGTGATGGCACCTGTGCCCAGCGTCACCTTTCTGGCACTTGTGCCTGTGGCACATGTAAAGACTTTCGAGCGAGAATGTTGCCAGTGCCCCTGGATTGGCTCTTGTGCAGGTGGCACGTAAAATACACCATTTTGAGTGTGGCCGTTGCCAGTACCGCCTGACTGGCCTTCGTGCCGGTGACACGTAAAAGCACCCACTACACTCTCAGAGTGGTTGGCGTTAGGAAGGGCATCCAGCTGTAGAAACTCTGCCAAATCAGATTGGAGCCTGGTGTAGCCGTCTGGTTCACCAGTCCTCAGTCAAATCGTCCAACCCATGCTAGCATGGAAAGCAGACGTTAAACGATGATGATGATGATGATGTAATAATACTGTTATGAATTCTAAGTGTACTCACCTGTGAGATGTTAGGACCACTGATTGTCCTTTGCCAGTTGCTTTAAGGATACAGTTCCAAACTAAACGTTTTGCAGCAGGATCCATGCCAGCTGTTGGTTCATCCTGACAAAACAAACAAATATGTAAATGAATTACAAAGTAAATGGAAATAAAAACAATAATAACCCTGCCATTTCCATTTCTTATTCATTCATTTATTTTCTTCCTTAAAGCTAATATATGTATTCACTGACACACACAGACACAGATACACACACATATACAGGCATACATGCATGGGAATTGTCAAGACAGTTCATATGTATTGGATGAGAAAGGCACAGATCTGTGATAATTCAATGTTAAATTCAAAATGCGACATAAATACTACATGCATTGATTGGTATTAACTTCCATGTTTGTAGTCTCCTATAAAATTATCACCATTTAACATCTAGCTTGCATGGGCTGGGCAGTTTCAATTTGACAATATCTGATGTGTTCGGGGACTGCATCATGCTTGAAAGCATGCGCACACACACACACACACACACACACACACACACTCTGCCAAACATTATCTCACCCACAACCACATATTTTCATATGTATCTATCAACATTAAAGCGTATCAACATCATTAAATCAAGTTATTTTCCTTAAAACACAATGTGTCAGTTATTAGCGTCACTAGTTTTCATCAGTCATTGATTGACATCTCTATCTGATATCTATTTAATTCATTAATTAAAATATTATTACTTACCAGAAGTACTATTGGTGGCTCTCCCAGCAATGCAACAGCAAAGGACAATTTCCGCTTCATTCCACCACTATAAGTGCCTATCAATTTGTTGGCACAATTTTCCAGATTTAATGTATTTATCAATTGGCAGAGAATCTAATTAGAAACAAAAGAAACATTACAGTTATTTAATAATAAATAATTCAACTGAATAAAGTTTATTTAATTTACAAGCTATTAAAAATTCACATTTTAAATTAATTATTTCCCTTCTTTGAGATCATTAGCAATTGTTGTAAGGGTTTTGTTTGCTTTCCCCAAGAGGCAAATTCCAAATTGAGAATTTTTTGGATATATGTAATTCAGTAAACCACCTTTTTTTTTTTTTTTTCAGCTGTTTTCTAGCCTAGGTCAACCCTGATCAAACAAATCTATGATTAAAGGCATTTCAGTATGTTGATTCATGTGGGAGTGTTATACTCATTGTTAAGTTTGCTTAAGTATAAATAGAGACCATAAATAGGAAAAGTTTATCAGTATTATAAGTTGTACAAGCACTATGTATATCATCATCATCACTGACATCAGTAGACTTTAGAAATTTTGAGAGAACATGAAATAATTCTGTTTAGGAATGAAGAAACTGGAAGCAGATAAAGCTATAAATAATAACATGTAAATATTGGGTTAAAAACCCTTTGATGATAGAAAAAGTCAAAGGCTACCCATCAGATATGAACCCACATCTTTAAGTATGACAACCTTCAACCTTTTTCTATCTAAAAGGTTTTTTAATCCAATATTTAGATACTATTATTTATAGCTCTATCTACTTTGAGATTCATTAATCCCCAAAAATGTGTATGTGTGTATATGTATAAATATATATATACACAAACATGGTTATTAGTGAGGGATTATCAATCTGGGTAAAATAATTCATAAGTTTTCTGTTAGTTCACCAGGCTAACAATATTGTTTAGATTATACAGTTCTATATTTAAGAGATGAGGAATTATGTACATTATTTACATTATTTACATTTGATGGATATTTGTCCTCATCTTGTTAGCACACGTTTTGGCTGATATACCCTCCAGCCTTCATCAGGTGTCTTGGGGAAATTTCGAATCTGGGTTCTCATTCCTAAGGTATTTTTTGATGTTATTATTATTATTATTATTATTATACAGGTCACAGCCTGGAATCGAACTCAGAATCTTGGGGTTAGTAGCCTGCGCCCGTGAGCATATGGCGTAGTGGTTAAGAGTGCGGGCTACTAACCCCAAGATTCGGAGTTTATATACATTCATTTGTTATTTATTGTTGGTTGATATATACATTCTTTTATTATTATTATTGTTGTATTTTGATCTGAAGATTAGCTATATTTTTGAATAGAATTGATTTTCAATAGATTTAATCGATTTAAATTTTCTTTCTATTTGAAAATTGGTTATGAAACACGTGTAGTCGTTTTATTATCATTATCTTATGATATTTACTTTGTATTATATTATACTTATTTATTGTGCTTTTACTTATTAATTTTTCTATATGTGACAGTGGATTTTCATTGATGAGTTCTTAAACCTTGGCTCTTTTCC
>NC_068981.1:94285416-94289405 GCF_001194135.2 Octopus bimaculoides
ATATATATATATATATAACTGTCATTGATTGTGACTGACAGTGCAACGTAGCACCTACATTGCTAAAAATAATAGTTAAAGGTTTTTAACTCTTATTTCTTACAATGTAGGTGTTACCCTCCACTGTCAGTCACAATTAGTGACAAATGAATTTTGATTTTTTGATTTTATATTGTGTATAGTTGCCTTCATTATATATATAACCAATGACATTCATTGTTTTGTTAGTTTACACTTATCCACCAATAGTCAAATCCAACAATAAGTTGGAAACCTATTTGGAGAAAAGTTCTCTATTGCTCTGAGTAGAGAAAACTGGGATCAACTCTCATATCTTACCTTATGACCCCATTGAGAATTAAAAGAAAAAGAACTATTGATTTCTGAACATACAAAAAAAAAAAAAACTTCAACATTTAAGGAGGTAACAGTCAATTCTATCTGTTCTAGATTATAATGGGTACTCTTCTTCTCAATGTTGAAGAGATGATAACCAGAGTTGAGGTCCAGTAAGATTCAAACACAGAATATAAAATAGATGCAAATGAGAAAGAAATATAATAGTTCAATATAAATAACTTACAGCATTTATTTCTGATTTTGGTATCCCCCTGATTCTAGCATGGTACCACAGCAGTTCTCGTCCAGTTAAGAAATAATCAAGAGCATCTTCTTGTGGGCAGTAACCCATGAGTTTTCTAGCATTTCTTTTGTTCTTGGATAAACTAAATCATAAAATAAAATAAAATAAATTATCTAAAAATACTTTCATAGAATAAGACAAAATTATACAATAAGACAAAATTAATTATTTGTTTTTTGTTGCCATCTTTACCTCAATCACCAGCATTATCATCCACATTTCCTTCAATGATTATAACTGCAACAGCACTACCACAATTACTAAAATGCTATTATCCACTCTATCACTCCCATTATTCTTATTCTTATCACCATATACACAAAAATACAACATGCCACTCAAACAAGGGATTGAACTCATAATCTTATGATTATAAACAACCAATGCCAAAGAGGGAGTTTCTAAATCAGACACACGCAACCTGCAAGACTTTTTGAATGGCATGCCAAACAAAAATACTATTCTTTTACTTGTTTCAGCCAGTTGACTGCAGCCATGCTGGAGCACCACTTTAAAGGGTTTTAGTCTAAGAACTTGACCCCAGGACTAAGCCTAGTATTTATTTTGTTGGTCTCTTTTTGCTGAACTGTTAAGTTATGGGGATGTAAACACACCAACACAGGCAGTCAAGTGATGGTGGAGGGACAAACATAATCACAAACCTAAGTCTGATATTCTATCAGTGTTCTTTGGTGAACCACTAAGTTATGGGGGACATAAACAAACCAACCACAACTGTCAAGTGATGAGAGACAGTCACATGTACACGCACACGCACACACACACACACACACACGTACATACATACACACACCCAAAAACACAGAAGACAAAGAGTCCAAATAAATACTTGCAGGCAAGAGATGAAAAGAAAAGTTGATAGTGGTAGAGTTTGAACCTAGAATAGAGAGCTAAAACAAATATCACAAAACAGTTTTCCTTATACTATAATCTCTCCTGATTCACTTCCTAAACTGTAACAACTCAGCCATTTTGTGAATTAATCTTCTGCTGTCCATAATTTTATCAGTTTATAATTAATATAAGCATACAGTGAGTAGGTGGACAAGCTAATGTATAAATTTGACTAATACAAACCTTTCATCTTTAATGAAAACATCTCCAGATGTTGATGAAAGTTGTCCTGCCAGTATTTTGAATGTAGTTGTCTTTCCAGCTCCGTTGACTCCAAGCAGTCCAAAACACTGTTTAGTAATGTACAAGAAAAGAACATTAATTTTTTTTTTATGACAAAAGAGAAAGGCAATTTTGTTAGAGAAGATTATGGTTGATTAGACTGAACTTCAGTTTTTAAACATACCTATGATCAAAGACATTCCATTCAGATACGTTCTAACTTTATTTCAACATAGTATATCTAAGATTACCATATCATCTGGTATATAAGAAAGGTGGACTGACCGAAGAAAGTTGAACTGACTTATAAACTAAGATGATTTTAGTAGACCAAAAATTCCATGTGAAATGCTGTAGGATTTGAAAAGATAGTGACAATGTTTGAAAGTTGACACTACATGTTTATGCTATATACTATGTTGACTTGTATGCTAGAAAATAAGGTACATTAATTCTATGAGTACAGAGTGAGCTTTGGACACTGTAGGGGAGATTTGTCTGCTATTTCTAGCAGATCAAGCAACTGCATAGAAGTTTCCTCAGGATGATTGTCAATGCTGGCAAGATTTGAATTCTCTGTAGAAGGCCTGAAGCAAAATATTGTAAAGCGCATAACATGGAACATTTCTGATTGTATTTTTTATTATATTAGACATCAAGTAAATACAGGGTGTCCACAAAGTCTGGGTACACGGGGATTAGCACATACTTTTAAAACAAAACAATTTTATTTAATTATAATGTTAATAAATAGATCTGTAATGGTTATTGAGTAAACTTCCTCTTTCAACACACCCCCGAAAAAGAAGTCTTATATTTAATTTATGTTATGATTTTATTTATTCCATGTACCCAGACTTTGTGGACACCCTGTATTTTGTTCATGTTGAATATGGAACATTCACTTGGTGTTTGTATATTGATGGTATTTGTCTTGTTAAGAACAGAAGGCAACAAATACAAGGTGTATTTTATTTGGGATCTGAACTCAAAACAGTTAAGTACCAAACCAAATGCAGCAAAACATTAAGCTGGATAGTCTATATTCTAATGTAGTAAACTTTTAATTGGTGGGTGAGACATGAACAAAATACTCTCTTAGAAATAAATCATATTGTTTGATATTTAGTAAAGGAGAATGCACATAGACATACTTAATCATTTATAGACTTACAGACTATTCTGAAAATAAAATCTCAAGGAACTAAATGGTGTGCAATCCTTCCTTATCTTATTTTTCTCTTCTGCCACTGACCATCAAGATTTTGAACTAAATACCATCAGTATTATACCACGCTTGTTTATTTCTATCAATTGGCTTTGGACAACTTGAAACAGCTTCTTCTTACAATAATCAATAAAACTGTTTATGTATTACCTCCAGCTCTCCAATACTTTTGAACAAAAAGCAAAAACTAATAATCAGGATTTTTCCAAACCATTCTTAGATAGAATGCATTCAAATGCTATCAAACAAGAAAACATGATGTAGTTGATTCAGTGTCAAACTTTTGCTAAATGCCTAAGATTGAATAAAAAACCCCAATATTTGTTGGATATTATGTATAACTTTTTGGTAACAGTCATACCTCTCCTTCCTTTATTCCAAGAGAAATCTGGTTCACTGCTAATATCCTTTCTAAACCTTGTCGGTACATCTAGAAAGATAAAAAACAGAAAATTAAAATTTAAGTAAATTTGTGAGAAAAAGAGTGGAAGAAAACATTTTATGAGTGGTTAAAAGAAAACATTTTATGAGTGGTTAAAAGAAAACACAGGTTTATCTCTCAGTAGTACGAAGAGGAAAAGAAGATTGCAATAGGAAAAGGGAGACAAGAAAAATAATAACAAGAAGGAAAAGACAGAACAAAAGTAAAAAGAAAATGACAAAAGTAGAATAAGAAAAAAACAAAGAAACAATAACAGTAATAACAAAAGTTCAAGCTTTAACCAAAGTTTTAATTTTATGCACTTGTATCTTAGATCATTTTACTGTTCAGTTTGTCTTGATTTGTAGCAAGACTTTATTGAGATCTAAGCAAGCACAGTGAAAAAACATTATAAAATGTATTCAATGGTAAAGAATAATAAATTCTTCTAACCTATGCTAGCTTGGAAAACAGACAAAAAGAAATGAACAGCAGTTGGTGAATTTGCTTTCTAAGAATCACTCTGATAATAAGCCCATTTTATATATATATATATATAT
>NC_068981.1:94289878-94295787 GCF_001194135.2 Octopus bimaculoides
TATATATATATATATATATATATATCACAGTATCACATTATTGACCAGATTATTAAATATTGCTATATACAACTGGCCACACTGTACTTCCTCACTTGTAGTATTCAAAAGATGCCATCACCTACTATGAGTAGGCCAACATTCACTCTGAACGTAATGCCAGTCCATTACAGGGTTACTAATTTACAGCCGAATGGACTGGAACAATGTGAAATAAAGTGTTTTGCTCAAGAACACAATGCACTGCTAATCTGGGAATTGAAACCATGATCATGCAATCATGAGTGCGACACTCTAACCACAGGACTGTTCACCCCCACCCCTCACATTTGTAGAACTTGAAGTCAGTCATCATAAACACATTGCCTTAATTTGTTTGTTTTGTAACTATAATCACACACAAAAAAATATATAAAATAAAATGTAACTACTGAATAAAAGATGTGTATTTGAATAACGTGTCTGAAGATTGATAAGAAATACATGCCATGTGTAAAATGCATTTGTGCTGGTACCACATAAAATGCACCTGTGCTGGTGTCATGTAAAATGTATTCATATTCATGCTGGTACCATGTAAAGTGCAGTTATGCCAGTAGCATGTAAAAAAGCACCCATCACACTCTGTAAAGTGGTTGGCATTAGGAAGGGCATCCAGCCATAAAAACCATGCCAAATAAACTATAGAGCTTGGACACCCCCCTGGCAAACTAGTTCCAGTCAAACCATTAACATGGAAAACGGATTTTAAATGAAGATAATGATGTTGATGATGATAATGATGATGATGATGATGATGATGATGATGATGATGATGATGATGATGATGATGACATGAACCAATAGTAAAAAGGCATCATTGAAGAAATAAATATGCAATACTCACTTTTGTAAGTCTCAAGATAGAAATAGAATTTTCCTGCTTTTCAATATTTTTCTCAACACGCATTCTTTCATGCTGTACATCTTCGTCTTCCTTGATTATACTTGTGTGTATAGTTTTATCTCTATTAATAAGAATAGACACCAATAAATTAATAAATAAATAAATAAATAAATAAATAACTATATATATATATGAACAATGTGTTTTTTTTATACTACTTTTATTTTTCAAATTTAAGATAAGCAAAGTTCTTTTTCAATCTAAAATATATTCTCCTTCATTTTCTACAATGCTCTTCCATCTATCTGGTAGAATTGCAGGGTCCCACTTCCAAAATTCACTTGTCTGTGACGAAAACTACTCCTCCACTACTGTTCTGATCTTGTCTACAGAATTCATATTTTTTCCATCCAAATGATTTTGAAGACTGTGGAATAATTGATAATCTGATGGGGCAATGTCCAGCGAACATGATGGGTGGGGCATCATTTCCCATTAAAACTGCTTCTGTCGTTGGAATGCCATCCTCGTTGTAAGTGGTCAAGCATTATCCTGATGGAAGAAAACTTTCCATCTTGAAACCAGAGGAGGTTGTTTTCTTTCTAGTACTGACTTATATTGCTCAAGCTGCTTGCAGTAGATCTGTGTTATCGTCTGGTTTTGAATTAAAAGTTCAAAGTGGACTAAACCTTTCATATCCCACAAACAGATAACAACACCTTACATGGGTGAAGACCTTCTTTAGTCTGGAGTGCTGGTGTTTCTCTTTTCCCTACCCACTGCCTTTGGTACTTGTCATTTTTATAGAGAACCTGTTTCTCATCACCAGTCACTATTCAGTCCAAAAAAGGTTCATTCGTGAAACGTGATAGCAAAGAAAAGCACACATACACTCTCTGCATGCAATTAGACTCAGAAAGTTTGTGAGGAAATTATTGACTCAATTTGCTGACATTTCCAATGGCATGCAGGAGTCGATGAATGATTGAATGACCAAATCCAAGCTTCTCTGCTAGTTCTTCAACAATTACAATGAGATTTTGTTCCACCAGGGTTTGCAGGACATCCTCATTGAGCTCTATGGATCATCTAGGATGAGACTCATCTTTTAAGCTGTAGTTTCTCAGAATTTCTGGAACTACCATTGACACTGATTATTGTCCAATCCCCATATACTGCAATAATATTCCTCACACTTTCCGTTGCGTTATTGCCTAGTCAGCCAAACCATGTGGTTCCAAGGCTGACAGCCCATGTGGACCTGGAGGCAGCTTTCCACAGGGTGTGGGCACAGGTGCCAATGACTCTTGCGAACTGTCTCATGCACTCCATGTACCGATCCAGGGAGGGCATACACAGTATTGAGCATGTCATTCCCTACAATCTCAGTGTGCTGAATCTACCCACTACCTGAACACATAGACAACGATCCACAGACTGTGGTCAAAGTGCATCCAAGAAATTGACTTAATCAGATTTATCAAAATTTATCTCTGACATAATGAAATTAAAACATATTTTACAGTCAAATACGTTTTGCATTTCTTTTGTGGTTCAGTGTAATGCATGACCTCTGTAGGTTTTGTTGAAAGGACTCCATCTTCTTGGCACTGAAACTTCAAATGAGGCTTCGTCTCCAAAGAGTTAACTGTGGAAAGTAGTTTTATATACCAATCTATCTTATGTTGAGGAATGTCATGTTTGAAACTATTTTTTGCTGAGATGTGTCACATTTAATGAGACAACATGACTTTCTGAAAATACCAGTTCTATTTTTTGGTGGATATTTGAAATTTAATTCTGCAGTTAAAGGTATAACAGTAAAGTGGTGAGAAGTGGTCACCAGAGTAACATCAGAAAGTTCTGTTCACAGTAGTGACTTGGTTAGACAGTTTCTGTTATTGTGTGTAGATGAAAAGAGAGATTTAGAGAGAGGTGACTGAATGAATATGAGTGTCAGCTGCCATAATGTAGCCCTAGGTGCTAGGTTCCTTTGTGTTACAGACTTAATATTTAGCACATCAGCTCAATAGTGAATGGCACTTGGTGTGAGTACATGACTGTGTTCTGTGCTCTCTTGTCTGTCAGTTGTCTCTCTATCTATTATTCATTCCTGTCTGTTTGCCTCTTTTATTTTGGTCTCTCTTAAATCTGGTCTATCCAGAGCAAATCTAGTTAGATCTATGGTGACATCATGTTTAGAAAATCCAGGGTATGTTTATATAATTGGCCAAACTTTTGCTGACTTTATTACTCAATCTGATAAAACTCTGGTTGTTATTGATTCTGATTGAAAACAACAGGACTGGTTTTTGAATCAACATATAGACCTACAAAAAATAAACTCTGTGTTGAATATATTAATCTAATTTATACAAGTGATTCTTACCTTCGTGTACAATAGTTATGAGTTTCTAAGAATAAGGTAATGAGGAAGAAGACTATTCCACAAATGAGTAATGAGATAATGTGCCAATGCAGCATTTCAAATGGATTTTGATATACATCCATTCCAAAGTGAGCAAAAATACTTGTTTGAAGCTGGTTGTTTCCCAATGAAACTAATCCATAACTGAGAGAGAATTGTGGGAAGATCAAGAATACATATTTACATATCTGGTAAGCGTTCTGTAATACCTATAATATAAAAGAAAAAAAAAATATTAGAGTTAATTTTTTTAAAAATAAAAGCAACAGCTGTAATCTGAAACTTGAAATATGCTATGGCCTTAATTCAAGTGGAAGTTTTATTAAATATTTTCCCCTTAAAAGTATTAAAGAATTCCAACTCTAGCGGTATTATTGAGGAGTAATTTAATTTTCTTATGCTGGAAAGCTGATTTATGAATTTCTAGATGAAGAGGTAACAGTCTAAGATAAAAATTGTTAACCCTCAACATAAACAAGAGTAGGTTATCATCTTATATTCAAAATTTAGAGGTACTAAAAATACCTGTCCCTTGTAGCAGAAGTGAAGTGGAAAATATAATAAAGAGATAACATTTATATGAGAACATAGATGTTTAAACAAACATTTAGATAATTTCAAATATGTTTTGGACATATTTGACCTGTATAAAGGCCATATTTACTGCTAATTTGCCATGGAAAATCCTTCTTGCATTATGCAATAGGTACTGAAAAATACCAATAGTCATATCAAGGCATCCTCTCTTTGCAGAACAGTGAATGCATTTCTAGCTTCTTGGCTGTCATGAATACCATGCAACACAAGAGAGAATACCCTGAAACGATGTCAGAAACACTTGTATTCTTTATAGTAAAAGACTCCCTTTATAATAAGCATGGGATTGCACCTAGAAAATTACCATCTGAGGTACAAGTCTGGACAAGGTTGTTTATAGAAGACCAGTAGTCAACCATGCATACCAGCTTCCCCTCTCCACTGATGTTATCCAAGGGAAAGGCAAAGCCAATACAGCTTGGCACCAGTGATGTCATAACTCATTTCTACAACTAAGTGAACTGGAACAGCATGAATAAAGTGTCTTGCTCAAGAACACAGCACACAGCCTGGTCCAGGAATTGAATTCACTACCTCATGACTGAGCCCAATGCTCTAATCACTGAGCCATGCACCTTCACATTCTTTATAATAAATCAGTTTCAAAACATGAGCTGATCATGCTTAATGCTGGTTCTGGCTAAACAAAATATTATAGTTGACATGCAAAAGCAGTGTTGCAAATAAATACGCATATAGATCAATTCAAATATAATTACTAACAAAAATAATTGCATTAACTGAAATACTGTTTAAGAGATGATTATCTAGCAGGAGATTGTATTTCCATTGTATATTGGCAATGAACAAATGATCCAGCTGTAAAAGTACTAGATCTAAAGATGCAATACTAGAATTGAAATTAAATAAAAAAAAATTTTTTAGCCCTTTAGAATTCAGATTACTCAGTCAAATGTAATGCTTATTTATTCACATTGTTTTGAATTAATCATGTATTATCTTGTAGCTTTAAAATTTTGATGATGTGACTATTTTAACAATGACATTGTAGAGTAGGTGTGAGAAGCTAGGCATGGCCAGTTTGAACATAAAAACAATTTGACCTAGATATGGCCAGTTTAGATGCTAAAAGGTTAAAGAATTAATGAAAATTTCTACTCAAGTTAAATGTAAAAATAACGTTTTTCTTTTTACCTGTGTGCCTTGGAATAGACTTAAGAGGAACACACATACACTTGTGCACAATCCAGAAAATATGTTAAAACAGAAAACAATCATATACGATGTCGTGGGATCTTTGAAGAAGCTTACTGACGTGTACATAAGTGGTATGGAAGCCCATCTATACAAAAAAATAAAGATTAAAAGTAGAATTAAAACACTGAACAGATTTTGACATTTTAGGTATGAATAACTCAAAATACAACAACCCTTTTGATACGAATGTGCCTGAGACTGGCTCTGGTTGTATGATACAATCTCTCTGTTTTAAAGCAATTGATATTGAAAATTCTATGTTAACTTAAGTTCCAAACCCCAGCTTAATAATGACAGAGTTAAATCACTAAATTCTATTTTATTTTTAAAACCAATTGTAACAAAATCAACGTATTCCAACAAAAGGGTAAAATGGAGTGTTGATATTTTACAATCTCTGACATAACCATCATCACAATTGCAAACTACTGCTGCCAGCAAGTGCACAGAATTCTGCTCCACCACTACCAAAAATGATGGGATGATCATTGGTGAAATGTCTTTGATCATAAGTATGTTCATCCAAGATTAAATAATAACCAACACTAGCATTTAGTTTCTGAATGATTTATGGAAATAATATTTTTATCATATCCATATCTCACTGTCACAACATACATGCATACATACATACTTACTGACCTACATACATACATACATACATACATAGAAACATACATCCTCCTATATATATACACACACATGCATGTATGCACACATACACACATACATACATAAATAATATATATATATATATATATATATATATATATATATATA
>NC_068981.1:94295797-94303598 GCF_001194135.2 Octopus bimaculoides
ATATATATATAGAGAGAGAGAGAGATAGATAGATAGATATACATGCACATGCACATTTGGGTACAGGATGTCACCAACAGTGCAAATAGCATGTTTATTTAAAGATTTAAGAGAAAAATGAGTTAAATATGTAAACAATAAGAAAAAATGGAAAACAGGATAAGTAAACACAAAGGACCCTTCATCAGTTGTTGGCTGTCTATCTACTCCTTATTTTGAGCATTCAATGACAATATGAGTCTTCAAAGACAGTTGCTCCCATAAATTCTAAAATAAAATTTAAGATTTATGAAGCGTCAAAGTTGGGAACAAAAAAATGACAGTGGAGACATGCAAGGAAACCAAAGAGAAGCAAACATGTAGTGTTGTTAGACCAGAACGAGACATACATACATACATGCATACATACATACATACAGACAGACAGACAGACACACACACATACACACATACACACACACACATATAAATACACACAAATACATGCATATATACATTATACATGGAAGTCAACTTGTGACTAAGTAAGACCACTTCCTAAAGTCAGTAAATCCATGCAAATGTTCCAAGAAGTTCCCATGCATGAATTTGTTTTGCATGAATAAGGTGTTGCACAACATGGAACCCACTTTTCAATTGATCAGCTATAAAACTAGTGGCACAACAGACGTTGAGATGACCAGGAACCAACTGCTTTTTTTTAGATGAGTTTACCTTCTCCTAGAAAGAAATTCTAGTGACAACCAGGGATCCTACACTCCCATTGTTCACATGTTAGTTAATCCATAGCTGGGACCCTAACAAGTGCTACTACTTCACGCCAGAGTAGACCTGGGAACAACAGTGGCTAAGAGGTGGTTCTGCAGCTCTCAAAATGCTGGAACTCTCATACAAGGAGGAAAGGGAAAAGCCCTTAAAATTAAGCGAGATTGTAGGGTATTTAAGAAGGTGGAAAGATGATTTTATACCAGGGACAAGCAGAGGTGTCTTGCCATAGAGAAGATACATGACAACTTATAACTCTGCATTTATATAAGGATGGGTGGAAGTATATGAGTAAAAGGAAAGAGATGGTGTGGATAGTGGATCAAGAGGAAGAAGGAGGTCATAAAAGTGTGAGGGAAGAGCACTGATGGTTACAGATAAGGGTAGAGGTATGTATGTATGCAAACCTCATATTTATATATTAATATGTAAAAAGCAAAAAGTTGCTAGTTTGGTTACTCACCCAAATAAGAAAATTAAAAGAATAGTAGCAGAAAAATTGTCTCGCATCCAGAAACTGTCCAGTTTGAATATAGCCAGAATAATGACAATTATTATCAAGGAAAGACAGTATACCATCTAAACAAAATAAAATTGATATATTATTAAATATGAATATTAAACATTAGATTTAAATGCTTTTTAATGTTGTTAAGTTTAACAAAATGCATGCATGCACATACGTATGCACACTTGCACATGCACACACACACAAACACATATGTACATAAAATCATTTATGCATAATGATGAGTGTTTTTGTGACTGAATGTGCATAAACAACTTGCAATACTTACTAAGTCCCAGATGAATGCAGACATCCAATAGATAGGAGTTTTCACTCCACTTATAATAAATAGGTATTTCTCTGAGCTGACATTTTCTTTGACTAAATAAATGCTGAAAGCAGCTGGGATAAAGCTAATTGCCAGTAGGATAATCAAACTGATGGCTGTCTCAGAAGCATGGAATAAACTGAAATACAAAATAGAAGATTGTTACTTGATATGAATTCACCAAAGTAATAAAATTATCTCTACTCAACTGTGCACAACTGCTACTCGATTGCTACTCAACACTCCTACCACGGCCAGACCTACATCTATTTATATGTTTTGGGAGATCCTACTTCTTTGCCTGGGGGCGTCGACACAACATATTTATTATTTGACATTCTTCATAATAATTTCAAAGACATTTGTGATTGTTACGAGAGAAAAAACAATCAATATTTTAATGAAATGCTATTGCTGTTATTGTTGTTGCTATGGTTAAGTAGAGCCAGTATCTCTTCACGGGTAAAATTTATGTAAGTAACCAATAAAATGTAAAGGTGGAGTCAGTCATTGAAAAGTATTGTAATGTTTGCTTCATAGTATTACAAAATATATTGAGAGCACTTTCATAGAGAATATTTTGAGTACAACTATTAAATTTATTTAATTAAAATGTCTGAGGAGAGGTTTGTGACAGGTAAATAGAAATAAGAAAAGTACAGGTTCTCTAATAAATTTGTAAGTAGAAGAAAAATCTTATTTTGACATTCATTAGAAACTTGATTAGACTGAATTTGGACAAAATCTAGTAGGCTTGTGGAATACTCATCAACGAGATGATTACACCAGCAATAAGCTGACCAGTCAAAGTTATTGATTGCAAATCAGTCAGCCATGATATAGACTCTTTCATCAAGGCAGCATAAATGAAGATAACTGAAAAAAATGTAGCCAGAAGTTTATCCTTCATGTTCTGCTGGGTGAAAGGTTGAAGGACTGAAAGAATGTCTTTCTCTGCTTGTGATTACAAGGCACCTAAAATGCTTAACCAAAGCATAGTACACACTGTCAAATCACTCATTTACAAGTAATGGATATAGTTTTATATATAAAACTTAATTGTTATTGTTCCTACAAGAAAGTGGTGGACTGACAGTTTAGTCACAGCTTCAAATGTAATAACACTTGTGTGATATTCTATCAGTATCTGAAGATCTGAGAGATTTCAGAGACTATTTTCTAATGAAAAAGAAAGCATATACTTACATAGATTCCTCATTCAAAGTACTGACTGACAATTGGATTGGGTTGTTAAAAACTGAAATTCCTGTTAGAGATATAGAAATACAATGATTTTAGAATGAGTCTCATAAAATACACAAGCTACTTAAAAAACAACAACAAAGAACAGATAAATTTATATTGAAACATGCTGTTGTTCTGTCATTAAAATTTCTTAGTTTCCAATAGTTTTAGTTTTATTTCCTCCTCAATTTAAAAACCATAAAAATATAATCAAAGGGCTAGTTATCAAAGGGCTAGTTATCAAAGGGCTAGTTATCAAAGGGCTAGTTATCAAAGGGCTAGTTATCAGACTGAGCTGGCACATCTGGGAAAATTCTGAGAATAGTCTTGCTTGGAGGATAGATAATACAAGTAGATTTTCAATAAAATAATTAAATGTTTTAAATTATCCAATCATTATCATTATTATTAGCCTTTCTGAGTTGATTAAATAAGTACTAGTTATGCACTGGAATCGATGTAGTTAACTTACCCCATCTCCTCATCTTCCTCCCACCCAATTCAGGCCTCATGCTTTTAGTAGAAAAGATTATTATTATTATTTTGGTTTGTTTCAAGTTTGGTCTTATTCCTAGTAGGGATTATGAATGTTACTACCTGTAACCTTAGGTATCCACAAGTTTTCAGCAATCTTTCAAGTGCTTAGAACTCTCCTGATAATCCTTGCTGTCCTTAAGAGACACAAACTTCTGTAGGGGCTCTACCAGGCATTCTATTTCAATCTCCCTCAGCCATTTGTCTATATCTTGGCTTACTGTTCCCAGAGCACCAATTATTATAGGCATGACCTTTACTGTTTGCATGCTCCAAATTCTTCCTATTTCAAACTTCAGGGGATTAAAAAAAATTTTTTCTTCTTTCTTTATGATCCTGGAATCAAATGGGCATGATGGGTTGATAAGTAAGCAACTTTGCTTTTTCTTATTTATGATTGTAATATCTGGTCTATTGTTTTCTAATTTCTTGTCCGTTTGAATTGGAAAGTCCCACAAAATCTTACATTTCTCCAACTCTAGTATTCTTTCAACTCGATGATTGTACCATGTATTTCCAGCTTCAAATCCCAATTTCTAGCACAGTTTCCAGTGTAAAACTTTTACAATCTGGTCATACCTCTATTTCTTATATTCTTCCTGTGTCAGCTTGGGGCATTTTTCCACAATGTGTGCCACTGTTTCGTTCCAAGTTGCACAGGCTCTACATTTTTCTAACACATTCTCTCCATATATTTTTTCTCAAGTTGTTTGATTTTTAATGCTTGATCTTGGGCTGCAACAATCAAACTCTTCTTCTTCTTCTTCTTCTTCTTCTTCTTCTTCTTCTTCTTCTTCTTCTTCTTCTTCTTCTTCTTCTTCTTCTTCTTCTTCTTCTTCTTCTTCTTCTTCTTATTATTATTATTATTATTATTATTATTATTATTATTAGCATTACCAGAAAGATGGTGAGCTGGCAGAATTGTTAGCATTCTGGGCAAAATGCTTAGTTGCATTTCTTTGCTTTTCATCCTTTTGCGGGTCGATGAAATAAGCACCAGTTATGCACTGGGCCCAATGTTATTGACTATAGCAGGAAGGATTATTATTATTATTATAAATGGTACATGGCTGAAAGACAAAGGATTTGCTCAAAGTAGCTCATGCAACAATATTTATTCATTCCTATCAAGCTCTCCTTTATATATTGTCAGGTTCTATGTAAATACATTGCAACAAATGAGAGATGTCAGCTGTCATAATCAAGAGAGAAATAAACAGAGTGAAAAGAAAGTTCTTGTTTACCATATTCTTCTGGGTTTCCAAACTTGTTCCTTGCTACTTCTGTTCTCAGGATTGCATTAGAGTAACCATTAAGAAAAGCGGGCATTGAATGATGACCTTTATTGTTGAACCACACAGTTACCTGTTTCGTATCTTTGCTGTTGCTATTTCTTTCATAAGTCCATCCACCATACCTGTAACAATAAACAAATTATCAAAATAGACATTATCAATAAAAATTATTATCAAAAAAAAAAAAAGAAAGAAATTACCAAAGTTTGGAGTTGTACATTACTCATGAAAGTTAAACCAAAACAGGTTTTCAACTACTTTTAGAATATCCAGGAAAATAATTTTATAATTGTAAAGGTATGTTGAAATGATACATTTTTGACTGGTCAGATATCAATATTGGGATAATTTCCACCAGATCTGCACTGTTTGGAAGATGAGAAAATGTCACATCCATTTTTGTCATGCATGTCAGACTCATATAAATGAACATTAAGGCCTCAAACATTGTTAGTCAGCAAACTGAGCTTTTTTGAAATTCAAAATCAATGTAAATAAATATTGTGGGGCTTCTTTGGCCTGTCTGAGGAAATTCAGGAGAATTAGAAGTTAATATTTTAAGGAGAAAAAATTTATTTTGTGCAACATCACATACACTGCTCTTTCTGGATTCTCTTAAAAAAGCGCTAAACATAAATTCCAGATAAATATTTTTTAAAATACTTTTCTGGGTAATCAAACTTAGCTTTAAAATATGAATCAATACAATTCTTGTAAGTATTCAAGATTTACAGCTTAGATATTTCATAAATTTGTGTCACTGTCACAATTGCCATGTGAGAATGATCCATTTGCACTTGTCTTGCAAGTGACTTTATTTGAAACTGTTGAAGGTGAAGCAGTTACACCGTTGGAGTAATTCTAACCATTGAATAACATATGCAGATCTGTTAAATTCATTTAAATTTATTTCACGAGGTGTCAACATTTTTGTTGCACAACTGTGACCTGGTTACTGACACCGTTCCACAGTGGAATGGCTCTTCCATCATGGAATTGCTTGAACTTATGATGGTTCTGTTAGTTGTCATAATGATGGTGATGACAGTAATGATGGCTGTGATACTACTGCTGTTGCAGTTGATGATGACGATGATGATGATGACGATGATGATGATGGCAGTGATGATGCAAAACAAGTTTAAGAGAAAGAGAATCTAGTTATTTATACCTTTTCTTGATGAATTTCATGTAGCTTTCTAATAGGTACTCTGAGACTGGCATTGACTTTGAGTTCAGGTTTTGAAGAAAATCTGTTGAGTTTAGTTGTAGTTGAGTTGGTGGAATACCAGAAGCATACTTAGGACATTTGAACCGGTAGTTTTCACATTCACATTTTTCAGTTTTGTTCATTAGGTCTTTCTGATATTTGGGTCTTTCGAAAACTGTCTCTGCTGGTTTACATTCAAATGGTTTTCTGAAATATGGTTCAGAAATGATATTAAATTTATTATAAAGAATAAGAACATATGAAGGATATTTTTTAAAAGACATGTTTAAAATGTAATGATAGTGACTATACTAATTGATAAAATTAATACCATTGAACATATGAATGATATTTTAAAAGGATATCTTTAAAATGTAATGATAACTGACTGTAGTAATTGATAAGTTTTAGAGTTAATATCATTTAACAAATAGCAGCTGCAGCTAACTTTGAATACTGAAATAAATTAAATTTTAGTAAAATACATACTCAAGATTTGAAGCAGTGTCTGACATACATGTTGTACCAACACCAGGTGAATGACTGATCCACTTTAGTAAATCTTTTCCATATGAATCACCCACTTCATCTCTGAAAATATAGATATTAGACAAATCATATTTAATATAACAAAAAAAGTTGCCATTGGCATGGATGTGTAGTTAAGAACCTTGTTTTGCACCCACATGGTTTTCAGTTCAATTCCACTATGCAGCACCTTTGGCAAGTGTCTTCAACTATAGCTTCAGGCCAACCAATGCCTTGTGACTGAATTCAGTAGATGGAAACTGTGAGGAAGCCTGTCATGTGAGTGTGTGTGTGTGCGTGTGTGCGTGTGTGTGTGTGTGTGTGAGTGAGTGTGTGAATACATGTGTGGAAGTTGTGTTTGTACCTCACCTCTACTTGATAACTAGTGCTGGTTTGTTTACACCCCTCAGAACTTAACAGTTCAGCAAAAGATATTGTTAGAATAAGTACCAGAGTTAACCCCTGACTAAAAAAAAAAAAAAATCCCATAAGTACTGGAATCGATTTGTTCAGCTAAAACCCTTCAAGGTGGTGCCCCAGCATAGCTGGAGTTCAATGACTGAAACAAGTAACAAGATGAAGAAAGTACCCCTGATCCTTCTTTTTATGGAGACAAAGAATATCAATCTATTTGTTCCTCATTTCTGAAGCTCCTAAGACAAAGTAAAAATATTAAGACTAAGAATAAAGTTTTAATGTTGCAAAGTTACTTACTTGTAAAACATGTAAGAGTTTGGTCCATATAATGCAGGGGAAAGACGGAGACGTTTGGAATCATTTTTGGGTGTTATTTTGGAAAAGCCAACAGCCATTGCAAAGAAAATACAAGGGAGCAAAATCACAGAGATAGCCATCTTCCAGTTGCGTCGGTAGTGACTGGCACGTTTTTGAATCAAAGTAAGGAAGGCTATAAAATTACTTGGTTCATAGCTCACTTTTGATGAAATGTCCATAACTGAAAAATAAAAATGATCTTGGAAATATTATGGTGATTAATTATGCATCATGGTTTACATTATAAATAATTTGTATGATTTAAAAAAATACAACTATTGGTATATACTCTTACTCTTTACTCTTTTACTCTTTTACTTGTTTCAGTCATTTGACTGCGGCCATGCTGGAGCACCGCCTTTAGTCGAGCAAATCGACCCTAGGACTTATTCTTTGGATGCCTAGTACTTATTCTATCGGTCTCTTTTGCCGAACCGCTAAGTTACGGGGACCTAAACACACCACCATCGGGGACACAGACATACAAACACATACACACATACATATATATATATACATATATACGATGGGCTTCTTTCAGTTTCCGTCTACCAAATCCACTCACAAGGCTTTGGTCGGCCCGAGGCTATAGTAGAAGACACTTGCCCAAGGTG
>NC_068981.1:94303916-94308437 GCF_001194135.2 Octopus bimaculoides
TATATATATATATATATATATATATATATGTTTATATGTGTGTGTGTGTGCGTGTATATATACATACACATATATATAAACATGCATATATATATAAACATACATACACACACACACACACACACAAACAGGCAGATAGAAAAATACATACATACATTATATGCATGAATATATGTACACACATACATGCATGTATATATAAACATACATATGTGTAAATAAACATACATATATATGCATGTATGTATGTGTATGTGTGTGTATATATATATATATATACATACATAAATACATATATATATATATATATGACAGGCTGTGGTACTCCATGCCAGTGTCATGTAAAAGCACCCATCTTAGTACCATGTAAAAAGCATCCAGTACACTCTGTTAAGTAGTTGACATTAGAAAGGGCATCCAGCTGTAGAAACTATGCCAAAACAGATGATTGGTACCTGGTGCAGCCCTCCAGCTTGCCAGTTCCTGTTGAACTGTACAACCCATACCAGCATGGAAAACGGACATTAAGTGATGATGATAGTGATGATGAAGCTGCTGCTTAGTTTCTGGTTACTAAATTCTACCTCCAGGTAGTGGGCAACCTGATATTGTGGTAGAAGGCATCTCTCCAAGATGTTGCTCAGTGTGAGTAAGCCTGGAAACCATGTGGTCGAGAAAAAAAAATCTTAACTACAACTACACATTCATACTTATATCCATTTGTAAACAGGTAATCCAACACTACAGTTAACAATGACAGATAACCTTCTGCTGACCAGGCAAGTGTACTAACTACTACTACAGTGTTGGGATAGTGCCATACTAGCAGTAAAATAACTGAAAATGTCCTGGTGTAGTAATGCTTGAATTCTAATGAAATGTTCTGGTAATATAAAAGTTAATATACTTCCCTGGCAAGGTTAATATACTAACCAGGACAGTAGGAGATGTGAGCTTCAAGATGCTTGTAGATGCATTAACTTTTCAGAGTACTATTGATTCTTTCTAGGCTTGAACATTTAGGGTAAGAGTCTCGTTGACTGCCACTTATTTCATTGACATCAAAAGGATGAAAGGCAAAATTGACTTAGGCAGAGTTTGATCTCAGAATATAAAGCTGGAAGAAATACTGCTATGCATTTTGTCTGGTGTGGTAATCATTCTGTCAGTTTGCTGATTTCAGTGTATTATTGTTAAATCAGTTAAAGTGTTAAATTAATCTTCCCTACCATACGTTGATTACTAGAATGTTTTACAAACTGGCTCTAAAATGATGCTACAATATTTACTAAAACAAGCTGATATAATGAAATCAAATTCGATGACAGCAATGCTTGACTGGCATCTGTGCTAGTGGAGCGCTAAGAGCACCATCTGAGCATGATCGTTGCCGGCACCGCTGACTGGCCCCCGTGCCAGTGGCACATAAAAAGTACCATTTGAGCGTGATCGTTACCAGCATCGCCTTACTGGCACTTGTGCCAGTGGTACATGAAAAACAACATTCGAGCGAGGGCATTGCCAGTGCGGCTGGACTGGCTCCTGTGCAGGTGACATGTAAAAACACCATTTGAGCGTGGTCATTGTCAGTACCACCTGACTGGCCCTCGTGCCGATGGCACGTAAAAGCACCCACTACACTCTCGGAGTGGTTGGTGTTAGGAAGAGCATCCAGCTGTAGAAGCTCTGCCAGATCAGATTGGAGCCTGGTGCAGCCATCTGGCTCACCAGTCCCCAGTCAAACCATCCAACCCATGCCAGCATGGAAAGCGGACGTTAAATGATGATGATGATGATGATGATGATGATAATGTATTGGAAAACTCACCTGAGTTAAATTCATTTATGTCTTGGGAATCTAAACTCTGATGACTTTCAGATCTTGCAGACATTTTAGTATCATCCAGCAATGTAGACTTCATGTTTTCAGGAGTCATTGGTAAGCCTGCATTAGAGAGTTCACGTGCTTGCAGGAACACCTAGAAAGTGGGGCAAATGTATTTTATTAACCAATAGTATGATTTGTTGGAAAGCAGAAAATATAGGTGGTCAGTCATTTAGGCTATCAGCTGAGGTATGCAGAGGTGATAAATTGTGATAACAGAAAACTGAGGTGTGAATGGAGGGTGAGTAATGTATGAAAATATGCTGTGTGCTGGACAGAGGAAGACCAAAAGAAGATAAAGAATGCAATCTTATGGCTTCAAAATGTTGTGTCTCTCAGATGAAGTAACAAAAAAGATTGAAACCAATGATGGTTATGAAATGCACAAATACCATACCAACAGAGAAAAAGGGATATTGACGACTATAATAATATAATGTTGTTGTAGATGCTGCTGCTGCTAATAGTGATGGTGATGAATGATGATGATGATGATGATGATGATGATGACGATGATGATGACGACGATGATGACGATGACGATGATGATAATGATGATGATGATGATGGTAATCATGACAGTGAAATAGTCACTACGTCACCATTTATGAAATACCAGTCATACTATAATTCTTTGTTGTCAAGATTACCTCTTCTAAAGTTGTGTCAGATATGCCATAGCTTTTAATTCCAAGTTTATTGAGGTTGTCATCAAAATCTTCAAAGAAAGCAGAGAAGTTTCCTCTTATGTTTTCATCTGCAGGCAAAAGAACAGTTGCTTCTTCACTGAAGTTTTCAGAGATTTCAGATCCCGGGATATATTTGGAAATAAAATCTAGTGTTTTTTGAGTGTCAAAGGAACCTGTAATATATATATGAAAAAAAGAAAGGAAGCAAAAAGAAACCAACCTTAATTACAGGTATGATGTACTACAATTAGTCATATAAAACTTTTAAATCAAGATTGTTATGGTATGGTGTCACTTTATATTGTAATGTTTCTGAATATATTTACAATACTATGTACAACTCATATATATATATATATATATATATATATATATATATATATATATACACATATATTTTCCCTGTAAATTTGGATTTTTATCCCTAATATTATAATCATAATTATATATATATATTATTATCATAGTTATATATATATATATATATATATATATCACTTAATTTCTTAATATTATATAATAACACAGATGAATACTTCACAAGTTATAATATACTAAATAATTTGATATTCCAGATTGGTTATGTTAACAAAAAGGAAATCAAATTAGACTGCTCTGATTTCTCTTCTGTTTATCTTTCTAAATTGAAAATGAATGATTTTTATTTTGTATGTATAGTCTTCGATTTTACATGCCTTATTTTACAGAGTAAGTGTTGATAATATTTTAATGAGGGAAAAAATCTAGAGGAATATATATATATATATTTCATTAATGTAATATTAAAAATATTTTATGAACACTGGAATAAAATTAGTAAGGCATTTTCTCCAGAGGTCTCTCAATTCATTTAATGTTATAATTATTTTGTGATTGACATATGTATTCATATTGCAATAATGTAACTCTTTACATTTATGAAATTAATTCTGAAATGAAAATATCTTGAGACCCATTGGTATAAAAGTATCACTAATGGCTTTATCTTTTAAATTATGTTTTAAGGGCAAGTCCAAAGATGGAACCCTTTGCTCTCTGGGTAGTTGCTGCTAGCAGGTAACTTGTGTTTTGAATTTTACTCCCAAGATCTTACAACACAATCTTGATACTAATTCTTTAGGAGGATAGTTCACCTGACTTTTTCATAACTTCAAGATTGTTATAGTATGGTGTCACTTTATATTGTAATGTTTCAGAATATGTTTACAATACTATGTACAACTTATATATATATATATATTTGGATTTATTGCTCAGTCTGCCTGTTCAGATATTAAAGTATTTTTTTTATTGAGAAACAAACCAATTTTCTGGGAATTGAAGCTAAATTACAACTATTACTTGCTGGTCTGTATCGTTCTCAAGAGGTCAAATTTTACCAATCTGGTAAACTGAGAAATAATTTACAATCTTACACAGAATTTGGATTGCTAGTAAACCAAACTATTCTCTTTATTATTTTTTTCTTTGTTTATTTTAAATTATATTAACATCTCAGATGCATTATAGGAATACTAATCAAAGCAAGTACTTTTACTTCATTTCATTTACTTCAGAAACAGGAAAGCAAAGTTGGTACTCTGTTCAACATTCTAATGATTTTTATAAAGTGGTAAAACATCTTCCTAAAATGCTAAGAAAATCTGAAAGCATTACTTACTACTTGCTGTAAGTGAATTTGCAGAACCCTGGAAAAGAAAAAGGGAGATTTGAAGAATACAATCATTTTGTAGACATTTCTAACTATTGTTGTTTGATTAGTGCCTCATAGATTTGTAATGGAAATTAAGTTAACTTTAGTTTTGCAGTTAATTCCCTCTAAATAAATAACCATAACAACATGTTTTTTTTTTATCTTCTAAGAGAATGATAATATAGTCAACAATTGCAGTAAGTTAAACCTGTTAAAAGTTACAAATAAACCTCAGATTTAATCATATATATATA
>NC_068981.1:94308528-94318721 GCF_001194135.2 Octopus bimaculoides
TATATATATGTATATATATATAGGATTGTTTGTAGAAATACATAATTCTGGAGGAGAAGCACATTCTAAGATGTAGAGCAGTTAATATTATACTGGGGTAGGTCGGTTTATGGGGTTACCCTGGGTCTCTCACTCATAAGGGGTTTAGCCTTACAGCATATCTTCAGACCCCAAGCACTGCTGAACTGAGACCCTCCATATTTTAAAGAGGTTTCAATCCAGCAGTGTTTGGGGTCTGAAGATACACCATAAGGCTAAATCCCTTATGAGCAAGAAACCCAGGGTAACCCCATAAATTGGTTTACCCCACTATAATATATGTACACACACACAAACACACACACACATACACACACACACAGATGAACGGATGCTGAAAAGTTTCTGTCTTTGGGTAAAAGAAAATACAGGAGCATCAGTTAATTATGATTTTAATCAATATATTCCCCTCTCAGATTCACACACTTATTGCAGTGGTCCTTCAGCTTTTCTAAGCCATGTAAAAGAACTCAGAAGGTTGGGTCTCCAACCAGGCCTTTTGCAATACACTTAAAGCCAGGAACTCTTCAGTACCCCTTGTATATCTATGTATGTGTGTGTGTGTGTGTGTATATATATATATATATATATATATATATATATATATATATATGTGTGTGTGTGTGTGTGTGTGTGTGTGTATGTATGTATATATATGTATATGTGTATGTGTGTGTTATTTGATTGGAAAGGTTCATAAGTGAAATGAGAGTCAAGAGTTCCAAGCATTATACTTCTCAATATATGTATGTATATATATTTGTATATGTATACTTATTCCAAAGAAATTGAAATGAATATTTTTTTACATTAATTTTCCAAGAAGGAAAATGTTGCATATTCAATCATTTTCTTGTTATTAGAAACAGATATTTTAAAGGCTGGAAGAGTGTATGCTTTCCATTGTAATTCAGTCAATTCTTAGCTAGGCAGTGAGTCTGTTGTTTGCCAGAGTTATTAATGTTCTCTTGGAGTACAACAAAAATGCAGTTTGAAAATCATCTATTTGGATAGTAAGCCAGTCCATTAATCTTATTGTAATAAATGAACGGCATATTGTAATAAATGAAGGCCAGGTTACATAAAATTGAATGAGAAATGAAAAATAAAATGCAATTGGAAGTATACATAGTTGGTAAAGTTTTTTTTAAAATGTCTTTAATATAGGCTAATGACAACCAAAGCATCTCCATGGACCCATGGTTGTCTTGAGTACCAGTTGTCATTCAGTAGCTGACAGATACATGCTCATATTAGATCCGTTCACTTGTGCCACATTTGCAACTCTCATCAGCCTTTGAATAAATTTACATATGATTTATCACCTCCTTGTCTACGTTTGTTTTTCTTTCCAAATAAACTTGAAAAAGTTAACTGGACAGGAAAATGCCTGTTTTTACTCCTTTCAATCACATTCACCTCACTACTTCTTCCATAACTGACACTAGACAGATGGAAACTACTTGCTTTACTTAGTCAAGGGAAAGCAGCAGAGCAGTCTTCATAATCGACTCAGCTGGCATCTGAATCAGTTCTACACATGACAACAGCTATTCACCAAACTTTTACTGTCAGTAATACTTTGACACTGCATGAATGTATCTAAAGTGTAATTTCTGATTCAAATCAAAAATATACAAAATTTATACATACGGAAAGTGGTGGTGTATTTTTCACGAGTGATAAGCAATAGCCTTTTCCAAGATGTCTTTTCAAGAATAGTGTAGATCCACAACAAAGTAATTTTCCTTTGTGAAGAATAGCAACTCTGTCACTAAGAATGTCAGCTTCATCCAAGTGATGTGTTGACATAATCACTGTTCGGTCTGAAGAGATAAAAACATTAGTCATAGATAAACTTCTATACATTCATATACATAAAAAATACAAATGTTTTAAAATCCTTTAAACAATGTAGGCAAAATATGCAAGGTGATGCTAATAAATAAAAACAGAGAAGATATTCCAAAGCTTACTTAATTTGATTGGAAAGGTTCATAAGTTACATAGTTGGTAAAGTCTTTCTAAAATGTCTTTAATATAGGCTAATGAAAACCAAAGTATTTCCATGGACCCATGGTTGTCTTGAGTACCAGCTGTCATTCAGTAGCTGACAGATACATGCTCATATTAGATCCATTCACTTGTGCCACGTTCCTTCTCCCTTCCTAGTGTTATTTACGAGTGTTATTACTTTTAGATTATTTTCTTTTTTTATAGTTGAAAAGGAGAATCTTTCCCCAAATATAACAGAAGCATTCAACAACCTATGTAAGGTAATACATCTTCTTTTGCTTAATATTTTGCCTAACTTCTTCACCTTCATTGCCTAAAGGTTTTTTTTTAAAGAATTAATGTCATTTATACATTACAATGCTTCAAGTAAATTACAATATTCTTGTAATATATATAAATACATAAATAATTTTTTATGCAAGTGCTTTTGTGTAATCTCATAGTTTGAAGAAGAATCAAAATGTATAGAGCCTTACTTAGATTTTCTTAGACTAACAAACTGAGAGAAGAACATGATGTTAATACAGATGATACTTAGTTTGAGTTGTTGCAAGTTAGTAAGATGGAGAAATGCATTCTTTTCTTTGGTTTGAACTGGTATTCCATATGTTAATAACAAGTATTTTTTTTGGATATTTGCAATGATACATGACACATAGTACAATGGGACTGACTAAGATTCATATACCGAGATATAAAAAACCCCATACATGGTCAATGAGCCAATGAAGGAACCCTAATTTAGTCAATGTATCTGCTAAAAATAAAAGCAAAATGTATCTTAACTCACATTCTTCCACCTTAAAAAAAAAGACATGCTAGATGATGTAGTTCTAGAGACATTATGTATAAAAAAAAAGGCAGGATGATCATGGATAGAATGTCTTTGGTCTTAGGTCTGACAAATTAAGTCTAACTTGAGGGCTTAGCAATACTGATACACAACAACAAACATACATTGACACATGCTAACACACATGTACACTAACACACAGATCAAATAGAAAACTACAAACCATTCTTATATTTAAGAATGAGGTCCCAGATGCTTCGTCTTGCACTTGGATCTACACCAGCTGTAGGTTCATCAAGAACAACAATACTAGATTTGCCAGCAAATGCTAAAGCCACACAGAGACGTCTTTGCATTCCACCAGAGAGTTGTTTTGCAGGTGTATTACGCATATGTAGGAGATCAACATCTTTCAAAATACTGGAAATGGAAAAAAAGAAGACATTAATATTCATTTTTTTAATGGTGACAATATACATTTTGTGTGATGTAAACATGTATTAAATATGTCTGTGAATTCTAAGTCATGCACAGCATGACTTAGAATTGGCCGCCAGTTGCAGGAATTGGTTTTCTAGCTCTTACATGTAAAGTGGGATTGATATTTATTTTCACCTTAGTTGGTAAGAGCAAATTATGTAAGCTGTCAAGTTCATGTGAAAGACAGAAGGTATGAAGTTTATAGCTTTCGCAAGAGTATTTGTAACATAAATTAATATTCTTGGGAAATAGAAATGGATTTGAAAGAAGTTCGAGGACTTGGTTTGCAGAAACTTTATCACATCATCAAAGCAAACATCCATTATACTCTTTTGTTGAATAATCATTGAACTTTAGTGCGCGAATAGATTAACGATCATTATTGAATAAATGAATGATTGGCTGAACAACACAGCACAGTAAATAGGCTACATAATTAAATACACAATAAAACCAGAAAGGTATGCTGGTATACAATACCTCAGGGAATTATATATAATTGTCTTGTATAGTTAAACCATTGACTAGTTCTTGTTAAAGCCAAGGATTAAGAAAGAAAACTCTAAAAGAAGCCATGTAGTGTGGTAACACTTAGGGTGGATGTCTGCTTGTAATTCATAGCAGCTTTCAACCAGCCATTGTAAATACTACAACTCATATCCAGCTTGAACTGTTCTTCCTTTTGAGAAATAATTCCAAGTCTCTAAGAGAGTGTCATTAATAACTTGCAAAAACCAATAACACACAAAAAAGAAAAACTCTAACAGGCAGCCTTCATAATTGCATATGCTAATACTTTTAAAGGGATATCTAGAAGATGACAGTTGAATTACTATGAAAGCAGTCATAATCACTAGTGATCACGCAACAGATAGGTAATCAGATCAAACAAATCATGCACCAAGATGGGCTTGTACTGTCAGAAGAAACAACTGGCAATACAACAAGGTTGAACAATAAAGCAGTGAAAATGCACAGCACAAGTTCAAACAATGAAACAATTTAGTGATATCAAATAATTAAGCATACATCATAGTGATTTCCATGAATTCAAAGCTAAAAACAAATAATAAACTCACGAGCGAACTTCTCTCTCTAATTTCTTTCCCTGCCATCCTGTTTTAATACTGGTGTAGAATCGGATGTGTTCTTCTGTTGTCATGCTGTAAATAAAAGGAATTAAACAGGATTATAGTTTAGAATTACAATGAATCTGAGTTTTATTTAACTTACAGATTTATTTGAAAGAACTCTCCATTGGATATTTTATCTGTATGATTATAATGATAATGATCTTATGAAGTGTAATGAGCATGATGATCATTATAACTGCATTATCATACATCAGATAAGGCAGTTGATGCCTCTCATTTGCAATTCAATTTCATATCCCAACTTATGGGAAAATTCTGTTTTTATCATATGAGATGTTCACAAATTTTGTAATAACACAATGGAGCTGTTGGTAGCATAACTAGAAGCAAACTGTCAGTAAAGTAAGTAATTATATCAGTCATATTGATGACATTGTCTCTGATACTTTGTGGGTTCTGTGCATAAGCTAAAGATCATTACTATATATATCTATTATTTAAAAAAATGGAATAAGTTTTACTGCACTAAGGCACCTCTTAATAATGATAAACAGAATGGTACAAAATCATGAAAAAGAAAGCAACCAATAGCATAAGTGAAATGAAAAAAAGCAAACTATACTTACTACTCGAACAAAATATTTTGTTGAGGACAGATGCCAAGCCAACTATTCTTTTTTCCTTTCTCGGAGTCATAGAATGCTACAATACCAGTTGTTGACTCCATCAAGCCAGTTAGCATATTACTGAAATGGAATGAAAACAAAATGAGTATTAAAATAACCAAATGAATAATTAGGTATCCCAATACTATGGTCATTTAATGAAGTGTGAAATTTATATCTAAAGTACAGTTGATGGGCAATAAGATCGAGAAAACATAAGATTAAATGGTTTCAGGTGATTATTGTTTGTTGGAAGAATTGAGAAGCTTAAATATAAAAACAAAATTGGGTTTGTATCTTCCAACTGAACTATGGAGTTATTGTGGTGAAATGGGGAGTGGCAATGAGTTGATATTTTTTAAAGTATTTTAAGGTTTTAAGTAAGGCAGTATTTTAAAGTATTTTAAGGTTTTAAGTAAGGCAGTATTTTAAAGTATTTTAAGGTTTTAAGTAAGGCAGTATTTTAAAGTATTTTAAGGTTTTAAGTAAGGCAGTATTTTAAAGTATTTTAAGGTTTTAAGTAAGGCAGTATTTTAAAGTATTTTAAGGTTTTAAGTAAGGCAGTATTTTAAAGTATTTTAAGGTTTTAGATAAGGGCGGCGAGCTGGCAGAATCCTTAGCACACTGAGCGAAATGCTTAGCAGTATTTTGTCTGCTGTTATGTTCTGAGTTCAAATTCCGCAGAGGTCGACTTTGCCTTTCATCCTTTCGGGGTCAATGCAAAATAGTACCAGTTATGCACTGGAGTCAATGTAATTGACTTAATCTCTTTGTCTGTCCTTATTTGTCCCCTCTATGTTTAGCCCCGTGTGGGCCATAAAGAAATAAGAAATAAGGCAGATCTGAGAAATGAAACCAGAATGCAACTTTAGCTTGATAAGAATTTTTCACTCATTGTACAAAGATGCCAATAATTTATTAATTACACATGATTTCATGTCTGTATCTGCATATTTGATTAAAAATATCAATCTCTGTTTAATCCACAATATTCATTTATCAAACCTAGAGAGAAAAATAGTAAATTTCAATCTGGTAGAATTTCACATTATGGTAACAATAATAAAACTAAAATTGAGCTTTTGATATAGATTAATTATGTAACTTACAATGTTGTAGTTTTTCCAGCTCCATTTTGTCCGAGAATTGTTGTTATCTCACCTTTGTGAAATTTAAGGGATAAATTCTGCACTGCTGTTTCAATACCATATCTTTTAGACAAATTCATCAAAGAGATGCCAACAGGTCCTTTTGCAGGACGGTTTTCATAAAGTACATCCGAGGAATCTTATAAATGAGAACACAATGACAAATATTTTAAAGTTATTTATCTAATTTACTAAACAAAATAAAAACTTTAACAAAATTTTATTTTTCTGAAAACAAAAGATTTACAAGTATTTAACACAGAGAATACCTGGACATTAAACAACAGTTGAAGTGTGCAGAAGAGATAATTGAGATAGTATGGGCATATGATGTACTTGGATGATGAAATTTGGATGAAGGAATAATGTGTGCTGTCAGTTGATACTGTTGAGTCAAAGTCAGCCCTAACTGAACAGCTCTATGATCAAATCATCTTAGCCATGATCACTCCAACTTCTTCCAATGTACAGGGAATATTGACCATCTTGTTTAATATATCATATTTTAAAATGATGGGAGTTTGAGCTGAAAGAGATTTGACTACTATTACTATTTCTAGAATACTGAGTGACCATATAAAGACTTCCTCATTAGTTCTTGTACTGTTTGTGGAAGTTGTCTATAGAAAAAGCAGTTTATGGTAGTCAGGGTTCTGGGACTCAGAGATGAGATGAAAAACTGAGATGACAGCACAGAAAATGTTCTTAGAACACATTGTACCAATAAAACTCCTCCCCAACATAATGATCTCAAATTCTATCAAACACATGATTATGTAAGAACTGACTGCACCCCAGGAAAAACATATGGAGGAGTCTCATGGGAGGAGCTGGTAGAGCAGTGCAGAAACCTGGTATGTAACAAGGCAATTGAAGTAGGCTGCCAGGGTTTTGTGGAGCATTCATTCTGTAAAGCCCTTACTCATCTGACTTGGATTGAGGTTACTGGTGCTGCAAAGAAGAGGACCATAAATTATATCACTGATGATGCAGAAAAGGAAACTAGATTGTTTTCAATAAAGAGGGCAGACTTGTGATTTGCTGCTATTGAGATGCAATCTGGGACTTGATCAGCCTTGACTGAGTCAACAAAACAAAGGAGTCTGATGATGAAAGATCTGAAACCCCCTCTAAGAACTCAGAAACATCACTAATGATGCATCTCAGGACATCCATGAGTTATAACTTGGAACTAAATATTATGGTCTGTTCTACCATGTATCACAGTGACGATAGTGTTCTGCTTCCACATTACATTATCACATTTCATTACAGAGATTCAAATTTATTTCTTTTATCCATGTTGGATTGATATCAGCCATAAATTTCTGTAGAAAAACTATTGCCTCTCACACATATTTAATGAATGCTTCAGGAATTGCTGAAGAATAAGACAGCTAATGATAAGAAGATATTTACATGATATAGATTTGTATGGTTGTATGTCAGCATTACAACAAGATTAATTCTGTCTGCCATGATAAAATCTCCTGTTGAAGACGACATATGAATGTTCAGTTTTTGTTGAATGATCTGCAGAAATTATTTGTTTATAGTGATCAAATGTATGTGCAATACATTAGCTCACTTTCTGCATCAAATAAACATAGACTGTATAGGTGCACAGGTTTGCCACATGCCAAATGTCAAAACGATCACAAAGCAATGTGAAACGAAGTGTTTTGTTCAAGAGCACAAGGCACTGTACTGTTCTGGAATCGAACCCATGAGTAAGCAACTGTGAGTACAACACCCTAACCACCAGACCATGTGCCTTCACCCATTGCCATTCATGGTATATAAAGTATGTTATACAAAACAAAAAGAAGAAAGCAAGAGCACATTTCATGGAACAAAGTGGCAGAGTTCTGTGTATCATCTAAGGTGGCTCTGCTCAAGGGATCGATACGCCAGGGTTTTATAACCCCAAGAAAAGCTTCTAGAACCTTTGGAAATACAACTTGATGGGAATTTACATAGATTTCTTTAATGATGCCAATGTTAATTACTACATGCCAACCAATACTGATTGGTCAATAAACATTTATGTAGGTACACATGTCTTTTATGGTGATATAATTAGGTTCATGGAGTTAGGAATATTTCTTATGGAAATGTAATTAGGTTGCAGTTCTAAATCAGAAATCTAGGTGGAGACTTGCTACAGTGTAAACTATCCCAAGAACATTCTGAATATTCTACTAAAAAATATTATTTTAGCTAATCCAGAAGCAGTTTCTTGTCTTGCTATTTCATTAAATATTGTAATGCAATTTTTGAACAAAAAGATAAAATAAAAAATCGAGAGAAAATCACTTACAGAATGTGTCAGGTGCAGTTGTAGATGAAGAGTAATGCTTCAAAGAGTTGGCCCCTCCAAGACCCCAGTATTTTGGGAAGAAAGGAAAGTACCATGGTTTAGGAATGCCATACTTCTCTGCAAAGTAAAAAAACATATGGGAATTTATAAATATCATTATCATAATCATCATCATCATCATCATCATTTAACGTCTGTTGTCCAAGCTGACATGGATTGGACGGTTTGACCAGAGCTGGTAAGCTGAGGGGCTGCACCAGACACCAGTCTGATTTGGCCTGATTTCTACAGCTGGATGCCCTTCCTAATCCCATATATATTGTATGTCTATATATATATATATATATATATATATAAAAATTGTGTATGTATATATATGTATATGTGTGTGTATATACACACACACACACGCACACACACATATATATAAGTTGTGTGTATATATATAGTGTATGTATATATATGTGTATATTTTGTATATATATATGTATATGTGTGTGTGTATATATATATATATATATATATATATATATATATATGTATATATATTTGGGTAGGCAAAAAGATTAGAAACTTCAATGTTCTCCCTTTCCATCTTATATAAACCTGGTGCTTTGTTTCAATGTCAGAACATATAGTTTATTCTATAGATGAGGGTATATTTGCAAAAAGAAACAGGAGTGTATCAGGCAAAACACACATTTAGTTTCCTTCTGGCATCTTAGCTAAAATCCCAAGAGTTACCATTGCCTTTTATCTTTTTAAAGTTGATAAAATAAGTAGTAATAATATGTTGGTACTGATGTAGTAAACTATTCGAGTACTAACTGCATAGTTTAAAGAAGTCATTATTGTTCTACAGAATCATTCAGATTAGCAGTTAGTTTCTCTGGGTTTTGAATAGAAAGTTAGGAGAATAATGACAAGTAAAGAAAACTTACTTTTCTTGATGCTTTTGACGTACCAGCCAATTATAAAATAGATTAAACTGTCAATTGCCATCATGGTGCATGCAAATGAGAAACTTAGATCATCTCCTTCCATTGGACTTTCATGAATGTTTTTCCATTGAAGACCAACCATTTGTTCTTCATATCTTGATAAGTACTGAGAGCCAAAACTAAAGGCTGTTGTAGAGGACAGACACTGAAAATATAGGAAACATGTTTTCTTGAAATAATTTTTCCCATACTTGCAGTAATAATACAATGTTTTTGAAAGGTTGCTTACAATATCTGGAAAAATATACAGCCATTACTGTTGTCTAATATTCAAATTTATCTAATCATCATCATCATCATCGTCATTTAACGTCCGCTTTCCATGCTAGCATGGGTTGGACGATTTGACTGTGGACTGGTGAAACCGGATGGCTACACCAGGCTCCAATCTAATTTTGCAGAGTTTCTACAGCTGGATGCCCTTCCTAACGCCAACCACTCAGAGAGTGTAGTGGGTGCTTTTACGTGTCACCCACACGAAAACGGCCACGCTCGAAATGGTGTCTTTTATGTGCCACCCGCAAAAGAGCCAGTCCAGGGGCACTGGCAATGATCTCGCTCGAAAATCCTATGAAGGCCAGTCAGGCGGTACTGGCAACGGCCACGCTCAAAATGGTGCATCTTATGTGCCACCCGC
>NC_068981.1:94322136-94328943 GCF_001194135.2 Octopus bimaculoides
CCTACACTGTCTTGCAACACGAAATACCTCGAGTCTTTGGTCCTCACGGCGCAGAACATTGGCAAATCTTTCCTTATCTGCTTCCCCTCTGGCTAAATAAACCTGTCGCCTAGCCTCCCTTCTGGCACATTGGTACAATTCCCTGCTACCACCGTTCTTCCAGTCCTTCCAAGCCTGTTTCTTTTGTCTAATAGCCCTGTCTACCTCCTTGTTCCACCACCACGTTACTCTGGGTTGGGAGGGGACCTTACACCACCCACAAATCTGGTCGGTGGCTTTCAACAGGTTGTCCCGCAGAAATCTCCAATCAAAATAATTATTAAGTTATACTTACAACCAGTAATACTTGGTAAAAGCTCAGTTCTATTTTTAGAGACTGTAGAACAATGTATGGAATATAAGAAAGCAAGTAAAAGATAAGTCCAGTGAGAACTGCCAAAGTTGTATTGCTGAAGAATGAACTGACCATATAACTATAAAAAGAAAAGAGGTAAATATCTCTAAAGACTTCATACAGCACACAATATATTTAGGTACAAATTTAGAATTATGTTGTCGAGTAAGTAATTACAAGTTTTAATCTCTTCACTTTTATCATTACTATTTAATGAAAGAAAAATTAGGCAAGCAGTTAGATTCTGAGTAAATTTTTCTACATCTTTTGTTTGTAGTTTGTTGAACTATTTAGGGGAAGTTTGGGCTAATGATGGAAGATTTTCAAATCTACATGCTTTGATTCTTAGAAATAGAAAAGGAACTTCTATGGGGTGGCAAACACAGTTAATAAATAGTTGAATATAGTGAAAATTACTGAAACATGAAAAAGTAGTGTATATTTATATGTCTATTGTGATTCCAATCAGGAGCTGGTCAGAATCGTCTCTGCCACCACAGAGAGGATTGGGTCTATATTGGTCTTTGGTGGTTTTAATTTAGATCAATTTTGGCATAATTAATTATCAATGCCTAGAAACTATAATAGTAGTAGTAGTAGTAGTAGGAGCAGTAGAAGTGGTGGTGGTTATTAGAAACTGAGAAAATATTACTTACCACATCATGACTGTTGAAAAGCAGAAGGTAAGGAAATAGAGGAACATAAGAAGTATGTTGCTGAATATAAATATGGTACTAAAGTGCAGAATGAAGATGACAACGATGCACACTAGAGCCATAATGATCATTGTAGAAATCATCCATGCTAGCCAGCTGATGATTCCATACATTCCCATAACACGTAATGCCTGGAAAAGATTTTAAAAAAAGCAAATATCACCAACAGTTTTTTTTTTCACTTTTGCTTGTAACATGGACTGCCATTAATTAATAATCATTAAAAGGGAGTTAAATCTATTGTCAACTGTTAGACTACTAGAACAAAAGAATAATGTGACAGCATCTGAAGCAGTTAATACATTTCTGTCGTGTTTCAATGGAATAACATAACTCTTTAATTTTATACTTTCCTTTCAAGTGACTATTTATGGGAAAAGGGAGACATATACTATAACATGTTGGGCACGCATGTCTTCCCTTGAGTGAATGTGTGTGTGTGTATGAAATTGTTAGACATGGGAGAAATCAAAACTGATTGAGCTAACAAGGGCGCTTCTATGTGGATATTTGTCCTGCTTGAAACAGTGGTCAAATCTTTCTAAAATAACATACCACTGTCTTAAAAAAAGGAAGTGTATAAAGTCCTAGATGCTTATGTGTGAACGATGGTTATGGCTTAAAAGCCTTTGAGGTTAGTACAATCAGAACTGATTTGTAGCTAAATGACAACAATAATATAAAGAGGGTCACTAGAAATTTTGTTTTTGTGATGTTGCAGGATTCTTTTCCATTTAATCCCAAAATATTGCACTACAGAATTAGATTTTATAGGGTTAAGAGCAAGAAAATGTTTCTTCTCCTAAAATGGGATCTGAAGAAATATTCAACCTTTAGCACACTGCATTTTCTCTAGAATTGTCTTCCCTGCTACTGCCCTGTTACTACTGGGGAGAAAACTCATATGGCGACATGATGCACCTATAGTGTGCTAAACGTTAAGAATCACTGCTTTATGGTGTTATTCTTTTATTCTTATACTTGTTTCAGTCATTGGACTGTAGTTATGGTGGGGTACTATCATGAAGGGTTTAGTTGGTCATATCAACCTCAGTACTTATTTTAAGTTCAGTACTTCTATCAGTTTTTTTTTGTTGAACCACTATATGATTGGAATGTAAACAAACTAACACATACACAATGATACTTACATACATACACACAAACTCCCCACCACGTATATATGATGGACTTTCACACAGTTTCTATCTACCAAATTCATTCACAAAGCATTGATTGACATGAGGCTATAGTAGAAGATACTTGTCCAATGTACTGCACTGTGTGATTGAACTTAAAACCATGTTTTTTAAGTGGACTGCTTAATGACAATTTAATTTATAAAAAACTTATTCTATTTTATAAGAAACTTAACTAAGTCCTCTTATATAGACTATATTTAACAACATGACTTACTTCTTCTTGTCCTTCAGCTCGATCTTGTACAATATTACGTATACCTAAGCCAAGTGATGCCAGCCAAGCCAGAGTCATCATGATGGGTAGCAAATAGCTACTGACAATATGCAGATATCTAAAAGAAAACAGTATTTTTTCATTATATTCATAGTTCAGATTGAAAAGAAAAATTTCATACAAAGCAAATGTCTAAGATAGTGACTTGCAGAAATAGGTTCTAATGAAGCAGCATTTTTGACCTTCTTCTGAATGGAAAGTAAACTGTTTCAGCAACCTTGTCTAAAGCACAGTTGTCATGGCAAAATTCTCCCCAAAAGTTTAAAATTTGAAGTCAGTTTGAACTGAGATATTCTGCTGCTTTAATCTGAATTGCAACATGGAACTGTTTTTTGTGGGGGCAACCACAACATACAACTTGTTGAAGAATTTTGAAGATTTTTATCTCTATACAATTAGAAACCTTGGATAAGTGGGTAGGCAGTGGTAACTGTGTGCCAGGTAAGTGGCTAGTGATGATGTTGCCTGATATCCATGTAAAAGATCTTATTCCTTGTAGGTATTGTAAAGTAAGAAAAGAAAAGACTGATCTAATATTAATTTTCTTTGATGGAACATTTGAAATCTTCATGTATTTATCTTGATCTAGCCATGTGTACTGGGAATGAAGATTTTAGATTTATAATATGTTATTAGTACAGCTTTTACACTAAGCATCAAAATCTTAAGATATATATAAAAAAACAAACTGAAATAATGACAACAAAAAAAAACAAAATAAATACTAACTCGTCCTTCATGTGACAGGGGTAAGGGAATTGCTTCAAATGAACTCCAGGTATGCTAACATTGGCTCCAAATTCTTCCATATGACTCTCTATAATTGCTTTGTCAATCATATCTTGGAGCTGGATAAATCCTTGCAGATATTTCATTTCAGTTGCTAAATTGTCTTCTGGACGAGGCCTCCAGTATCTACAAAAGATTTCACATTTCTTAAGGTATTCTTTTAAAAATAGACAAACAGTAAACACAATGTTGTTTTATAATTATAGAATAGTATGCAAATCTTAAGTCAATTCTTGAAACAGTTCTCTGAATATTGATATTACAACACCTGTCTACTGTATTAACTGGTCTTGAAATCACTCATAGCTCTGCTATCTCTAATAACTTTGTACTTAATTACCTTTCATCTTGTGGTGGTTATCCTCTTTATCAGTAGCATTCTCTTAATCACCATTAAATATATATACCTTAAGTTGGCATCACATTTTACTCTCAGAGAGTTGATGCTAACATTAGTACTTACCAACAGACAACTTCCACCAATGTGGATTTTCAGTTTATATTGATATAGAAATTTGATAATTTTTGTTGTATTCTTGGAAGACGTAGATATATAATCCAGCAGACTGACCTAGCTCATGTCATCATAGAAAACCCTCCCCACAAAACATGAAAGTAATGCTGCTGTTGCTGCTGCTGATAGTGATGATAATCAGAATGATGATGAAAACAATAAAATCGTAAAATGTTAAATAAATCTGCATCTAAACAAATGTTCTTACTGTTCTCTCAGTTTTCTAGTCATTGGTATATAATCAACATTCATTCGTATTTCATATTTTATGTGTTTTGGAATTTTGGGTTTAGTTTCTCTCTTTGATCTCCTATTTTCTTCATCTTCCATTTCTTCAGTATCCAGGAATATAATTGCTGGAAGAAATTAAAAATGATTATAGAATAAACAAAAATAACACACACACACACACACACACACACACACACACAAAACTACCTTACTTTCCTTCCTTAGCGTCTGCTAATACTTAACATGTACCATGTCCTTGCGTTGTTTTTTGTGTTTGTTCTTCGTTTTTTGGATTTAAATATATATATATATATATATATAAATATAATTAAGGGATCAGCAAATATTTGCTTCACCATATACCGAAGTTCAGAAATAGCAGCTAACTTCGGTATATGGTGAAGCAAATATTTGCTGATCCCTTAATTATATTTATAAATATATATGAGCTTTTAAATAAGTTCTCCACCAATAATGGTGCTTTCATACCGATGGGCTTGGTAAAAATTGTTAATTGTTAATTGATTTATTAATTAATAAATTGATAATCCTTTACCCTTTTAATTTGTATATATATATATATATAATAGGTAGGCAGAGTTAGCAGTTATAGTAACCAACTAAGGGATAAAATATCCGTATTTACTATCGGTATCAGTTATCTGTGTTATCTGTGGGCATGAGCATGTAGGCATACTATGCTCATAGAATACAGGTAACAACAGAGTAAACAAAAGTTTATCAGGAATCAAATTTAGATAATTAGAAAATGGAGAAAACCTCAGATCAACAAGTCAATCAGACCACATCTGTAACTTAATATTTAATACAAAACATGACATAGCATAACAATTATGTGACATAACAATTCTTACGGCTGTTTCTGCTTCCAATGTCAGTCGGTGCCTATGAAAGAATTGCATAAAATAATATTCTTCATCTTCATAGGATATTTGGACTAGAACATGGAGCTTCATCAGAGTGAATAAAAAAGTGTCCAAAAAGTAAACAAAGGGGAATAGGAAAGAAAACATAGCATATCGAAGAAGTCTGGAGGCCTAATATATTAAAATCATACAATCTTCCATCATAGGGCTTCGAAGTCGGTAGGCTATGATGGAAGATTGTATGATTTTTATATAATTAGGCCTCCAGGTTTCTTCTATAGGCCATGTATTCTTTCCTATTCCTTCTTCCTTTTGGATGCTTCTTTTTTATTCACTCTGATGAAGCTCCATGTTCTAGTCCAAATATCCTATGAAGATGAAGAATATTATTTTCGAAATTCTTTCGTAGGCACTGAATGACGTTGGAAGCAGAAACGGCCGTAAAAATTGTTATGTCACATAATTGTTATGTTATTTCATGTTTCCTATTAAATAATATTAAGCTACAGATGTGGTGCAATTGATTTGTTGATCTAAGGTTTTCTCCTTTATGCACTATTATGTGTGAGATTGTGCATTATGTATGAAATATGGAAGGTTTCAGATGAAACATAAATTTAGAATATTAACAAAATATTCTACATATTCATGAAAATTTAAAAAGAAACCTAATAAAAGAAGGATTTGTTTGGCATGAGTAACTCGAAAATACTTTCAGTTAATTTTACAGCTTCATGCAAACTTTGAAACACAGAACGGGTATACTTGACTGAGCAGATTTCTTTCAGATCCCTCATACTTCATAAGAACTGAAAATTATTATATCGATCATCAATTAAAATTCTGTACACCTTCTTTCTTTGCTTTGAAAATTATGATCCCTTCAAAAGTTAAATTACTTTATGAATATTATTGCTCATACATGCATTCATTCAGTCAAAATTTAAAACATTAGTATCTCCACATCCTGATCTTGTATCAATAATTTATGTATAAGCCAACAAAGGGTTTTGTATGTCATCATTCAACTTGAAAGAAATAACAGCCAAATCCTCTATAAATCACACCTAATTATCTTGAAATGGGTACATTGTACAATGGAGTTCTAAATATACCAAAAAATGAGATAGTTGTCACTGGATTGCCTTTGATCATAAGTCTTCTTGATCAAGGCTGACTTGTGGTAAAGTAGCAACAGCTTAAATTCTTCAATATTTTAAAATGCTGTAAATATGTCTTGAAGATCTATATATGGTACGGCAATATATATTTCTTAAGGTTTGAAATTCAGTGGTATTTCACTGAAACAATGTGACCTAAATCCTCAATGAAATCATCATCATCATCTTTTAACATTCATTTACTATGCTGGCATGGTTTGGACGATTTGACAGGAGCTGGCCAAGCAGAGGACTACACCAAACTTCTGTGTCTGTTTTGGCATGGTTTTTATGCTGGATGTCCAACCAAATATTGACCACCCTACAGAATGGACTGAGTGCTTTTTACATGACACCAACACAGGCAAGGTCAGTTTTGGCATGGTTTTTACAGCTGGATGCCCTTCCTTCTAAATGCCAGCCACTTTATAGTGTGGACTGGATGCTTTTTATGTGGTAACAGGAATGGCAGAGCAACTTGCAAGACAAAGAATCTTTGATAGGAGAAGGGACATTGGGGGAGATGAGAGAGAGGGAGAGAAAGGGAGAGAGAAAGCCAGAGAGAGAGAGAGGGAGAGAGAAAGAGAGAGGGAGGGAGAGAAAGAGAAAGAGAGAGAGAGAGAGAGAGAGAGAGAGAGAG
>NC_068981.1:94328953-94336101 GCF_001194135.2 Octopus bimaculoides
GAGAGAGAGAGAGAGAGAGAGAGAGAGAGAGAGTGATCAAGAATAAGGACAGAAATGGGTGTGCTACTGTAAAGGAGATACATGGTTACCCAGCCAGAAGGAGGAGCAAGAGAGAGATAGAAAGAGTGGAAGACAGTAAGAGTACAAGAGAGAGCAGGAGAAAGATGGTGGCAAAGAGCCAGGGCATACTCACAAGGAATGGGGATCAAAACATTGATGGGATATTAGAGTAAAAGAAGAGAAAGATAGATGGTTGCAAGTGCCAGTGCATACCCTCAAGGTATGGTAGTCATAATATAAGTAGTAGGGCATCGCCAAAGAAGTATGAACAAAGAGTAGGGGTGGGGAATGCAATGACTGGTGAGAACCTAGGTATATGTAGAGGGTGGAGAACTAGGGGATAGAAATGATACAGTGAGCAGGACAGTGAGGACAGGATTGGGGAGTGAGAAATAATCATAATGCATGAAAGAGGAAATGTGAGGAAAAGAAGAGATGTCTTTAAAAAAATGTTATCTTACCTGCAAGAAATTCATTGCTTTTGCTTAGATTTAAGGCCTCTTTCTCAAGTTCATCAAATGACACACTTTTGAATCTGTCATTTGATAGACAGGAAGAATAATTAACTACATTGGAGAGGAGCAACCGCAGATTACCAAGAGTTTTATCATCCATTGAGTTAAGCATGTGGATGCTGTCAATTAGTGCTGACTTTTCTACATCAAACATATCATGCAACATGTCTTTGAAAAATTCAGTTTCAGTGTATTTCTGAAATAAAGAAAGAAAAAAGGTGTTAGTATTGAAATTCATGATAGAAAATTACAACTATGTATTTATGCATTATTGTATTGACATGTGTTATAAATAGAAGCATATGTTTAGTTGAACCAATTGACACCTTTCCCTTGTAAATGTATCCTTCATATTCTGGCATTAAAAAGAAACTTGTTTTCATTCTATGACATACTTTTATATTCTTAATTTCATGGTTTCGGTTTTGAGAAAGGAACTGTACCCATGAATTTTGCAGGCCTTCTCAGTCCTGTGAGATTGACACTTGGGTAAAATGTGGGAAATACAGAAGAAGAGAGAATGTGTTGAGTAAATATATAGTCTAGTTTGCAAAACACAAAATTGATGATGAAAAAAATGTAAAAACAATTGTGATAGGAGGGCTTCAGCAGATTAGCTGTCTCTGAAGTGCATTAGACATTGTTGTAGTGGTACAAGAGGCAGAGTGAAAAGATAGTGGGATAAAGGCTTTCTTTTGGATGAAGTATAAGATATTTCAGTTCATGTGTAGTTCTATTCCATTGTAAGTCTCAATCAACTTTGTACAGCATCAAAAGCTTTTGGAGGTGGGACAGAAGTATTTTCTGGCCTTAAACTAGTGCTATAGATCCTGTTTTTGGTAAAGTGACTGTAGTAATAATAATATTGAATATATAATTATTCATTATTATATATTAACAACTTCAAAAAGTTTATTGGTGTTTTAAACTAGTCAATGTATCATTGGCTTTTAGTTATAAGTTACAGTTTGATAAATTATATTCAAAGTTCAGTGCTTAGTTTGAAAGTGTCTCTTCAAATTGTATTCCTTCAGAGCAGCAACACTGTCTTGAAAGAGTAGGTACTTTGCTTTGCTTCTAATATTGGTAAATAAATATTAGTCTATTGATTTCTTGTTAAATGCATGATATTTATTTCTAATTTCATTTTTTTTACTTTTTGTAGCTCTCATTATTAGGATAAAATTTGAAATACTTGTAATAATATGCATATTCAAAGATTTGAAAATTACCAAACATATGTAGAGTATTGCTTTACATTTTGTTTTCAAAATTGCAAAATCAGATTATTGTTTTATTTAGTGCATTACTCTCAAAACATCCTGTGTGTTAAACATTTATGAGAATATCGGTGGGCCATGCAAATAGACCTTGTGAGCCATAGTTTGACTTCCTCTATGTTAGACTATGTCCTGCAGTATCTAGTTTCATCCCCTGGTTTCCTGAATTCAAATCCTCTCATGGTTTAATTCGCTTTTCATTTTTTGAAGTTGATTAAATAAATATCAACAATCATTGCTATCATTTGAGGCAAGCATACATTTTTACATACAAAAATCGACATTGTGCCAACTCAAAAAAACAAAAAACATTTAAGATTTTGTTACATAAGGTTATAAACTAAAAGGCTAAGTTAGAAAATGCTTGTAAATATTTATGCAATCTTACCATTATGTCAGTTAGATTCTGTAGTTTGGCTCGGATTGCAGAGACATCTTGTAAACCTGTAGCCCATTCTTGACTCATGTTCTGAAGTTGACCGATGAAAGCGAAAAACTTCTCCATCTTAAAAAAAAGGAAATCAAGAATTTACAAACATGTTCTATTATTGGCTTACCTAGTGAGACATTTTAAAAACTATTTTAGCGAATGGAGAGAAAAGAACAAGGAAAATTTCAACACAGAAGAAATTCAAGGAAAGGTGAATGAAATGAGGAGTTAAATTCAATTTGTGTTCTTCGTAAATGAATGATAAAAAATATTTTCATTTCTGAAGTTGTCACAACAATTATGTTTAGATTCTAATTGTTATAGGTGCAGGAGTGGCTGTGTGGTAAGTAGCTTGCTTACCAACCACATGGTTCCGAGTTCATTCCCACTGCATGGAACCTTGGACAACTGTCTTCTACTATAGCCTCGGGCCAACCAATGCCTTGTGAGTGGATTTGGTAGACGGAAACTGGAAGAAGCCTGTCGTATATATGTGTGTCTGTGTTTGTCCCCCCAACATCGCTTGACAACCGATGGTGGTGTGTTTACACCCCCGTAACTTAGCGGTTCGGCAAAAGAGACCGATAGAATAAGTACTAGGCATCCAAAGAATAAGTCCTGGGGCCGATTTACTTGACTAAAGGCGGTGCTCCAGCATGGCCACAGTCAAATGACTGAAACAAGTAAAAGAGTAAAAGAGTCTTGAGTTACTTAAGTACAATGCAATCTCAAATATAATGTGGCGCTGCTGCTTTCTTTAGATCAACAGATGTTGAATAATTTGTTGCTTTATAGAACTCTTTTTACAACCTGTTACAAACCAAAAATGTATTTTATTTAAGCTGATATTATTCTGACCCTTTTGGTAAATTGGAATAATTGCTAAGGAATTATTAGACCCTGTGTCTTTACAACTTGAAAGACTTTCTAACACTTATCATATTGTAATAAAGCCACATTGCACTGCAGTTGTAATTATATTTGACTCCATGACCCTTTAGTTGTTAGTATATTGACTTAATCTAAAATCAATTGTGTATGAAGAACATTTTTTAATACTTAGCTCTGTATGACACAGCACCACACTGCATCAACCAATCAGCCATGAAATGCATGGTACTACAAGACGCATACTAACTTTGCTTACATTTATTTTTGAAGGATGTAAGAAACTCGCCAGTATAAGGGGTGGGAAAGCTCCAATACCTTATGACATTTGTTTCTGCTTTGTAACAGAAACATTATAAGACTGGGTTTTAACTTGGAAAATTTTCAACTGGATATTAACAGTTAATATTGATAAATGTTGTACTAAACACTTGGTGTGCTGATCCTATAACCTTAGTTTGATTTTTTTTTTGCAACATTTCATACATCACAAATGACATAGAAAATGCATGAAAGTCTTGACATCCATTTCTTTAATTCTCATACTTGAAATATGTGGCATATTGCCTAAGTGAGAATTTAATGCTGATAAATATATTTTTTCATAAAAGATTATGTGAGGATTCATAATTCAATTCTTTGATTTTACGATGAAGAAGAAGACATTGACATAGCTGAAATTATAAGCTGACTGCACTCAAAAACGAAAAAAAGTTAAAATTTTACTTACTTTTCCAATGATGGCACTTGTAACCTTGTTTTTAGGAGTGTATAGAATCTGGCCTCTGATCAAGGGTTTTAAAAACTTCCATGTTATTTCTCCCATGTTTGATTTCAGTATTCCTTTGTATAACTGCTTACAAAATTGGTCTTAAAAGAGTCAAGAAAAAGGCATGTAGTCTATTGAATAATAGTTACTAAAGCAATGATGATGATCATGATGTAAAATGATGGTAATGATTGAAGTGGTGGTGGATTGACGATACAGTGAGTGGTAGTAGTGGTAATGTCATCATTTCTGGTGGCAGTGATGAAAATGAGATTCATAATAATGATAAACAGCATAAGACAAATTGAGTATGATTTGATATATTTTCTTCAAGAAGGGGCACAACACATGATATACTAAGAAAAAAACTATTCAAAGACTTGGGATTTATGTGTAAAATGTCTTACACTCTATGGCATCAAAGACATTGTTATATGACAACTAGTACTTTTGTAACTGTACAAACTCTCTTGACAATTGATAAGAAACATGAATAGGAGATTACTGCACTTGGCTTTTAATATATAAAACAAACTTCTACAAACTGCAATTGGAACTATTTAAATGGACAAACTATAAGCTTTTAAATGCAGTGTGTAAAAACGCCACTTGTCACTTTTCCCTCAACAATGCAGTGAACCATGTATTAATCTACTAGCTTACTACTGTTTCCAATGTGTATCAAGACTTGAACTTCTTAAAACCATAAGCAGATAATGGGCATTTTGTTGAGGTGATTGAGTTATCATGTGCATTGGAACAATGAAATATCCCCACTCTTTCATACTTTCCCCTTTCTATGAAAGCACATGGACAATGTAGCACAAACAGTAGCAGTCATCACTTCTCTAGTTGCTTGTATAGTTGTGTTCTCTGCTGAAGTGCTGTCAGTGACTTAGGAGGAATATTAGTGTATGTTGTCATGTCAGGAAAGTACTACATACACACAGACACACACACACGCATGCATATATAAATGTACACAATTCTGAAATTCATTCTTTGTTGTGGTATTTTTCTTTTTATTTAAATAGTGTTTTACATAACCTGATATTATTAGCTAGTGTTACTTACTTGGTAGAGAGTTGTATTCACGCCGTTGTGATTTACTGAGTCCATCTTTTCCTTTGATTTCATTTGCTGTACTGAAAATGCTGAGGCCACCCCCGGCATCCAACATAAGAGAAGCATTTCGACCACAGATAACTGGTACAAGCTCTTTAAACATGCTCATATCTTTAAGAAAGAGTGAGATGAGAACACAATGATATTTATTTTAAGAAAGTTTGGGTTTATGAAGAGCATTTTAAAAGCATATTTGAAGAAGGATGTATAAGCAACTCAATTGACCCAGTATGCTACAAACTGTAAACTGGATCTAGTTATTTTTATGCTAGCTAGTTATTTTACTGACCCTAGAAGAATGGAAAAAAAATTATCCTTATCAGGAGTTGAACTTAAAAATCTCAAAACAGATATAAAAAAACTTTCAGAGCACTTGTTTCTGCTACTACTTACAGAAGAAGCATTGTTTACAGTATGGGGGGCGGGGGGGCTGGATCATATTTAGCTATGCTTGTTTTGGTGATGGAGATAATACGATTTGAAGACAGAATACACTAAAGATTTTTCTATTTCGTATTTAGTTGTATCCTAAGTAAAAACTGCTTAGCTGATATTGGTTTCCATTCCTCCAAAGTGAGATATGTAGCAGTCTTGTACTGGGTTTATTCAATCAATAATACATCTGCTCCTACATTCTGAGACCTTATGACAATGTATGAAAACATATTATTTTTAAGCATTAAAAAAAAACCCCATCCCTCAGGAAATAACATAAACATACCGCCTTTAGATGAGTCAAAGTTAGAGAATATTTTATATATTTCATTATCATTGAATGCTGTTCCAACTCCTCTTACAAGTGCGCTGGTCCTGGACATGTCTTTAAATGTTTCTTTTGCAACGGGTACTGTTATGTTGGTTGATTTCAGCAAAGTTGAAGCACGTAGTAAGACATACTGAAAAAAAACATAACCCTTTCTATATTACTAAAATATAATAATTTTTATGACATGTCATTTCATTCTGATAGACCTGGTCTGTTTTAAATTTCAAGATTAAAGAAAACCCACTCACACACCACACACACATTCACACATATTTTGCATATATTCTGTTGGCTAGGTATATACCACATGCTTGGCAAAATCAATGAAATGGCAATTAAGGTTTTAATTTGCTTACTTGCAATCTAGTCAGTAAAATTTGTTATAAATGCTTTATAATATCATTCATCATGTTATATTTTTATCAGAAATACCAGCACTACATCAAGGCAGTGGCATGTAACCTGGCATAACAACAGGGAGAAGCTTATAGTAGAACACTGAAAAAGTGAGATCAGCAGCTTACTATATGAAAACTGGTTGTCACTCTTTAGTACTTCAACATTTTAGAGCATTAGATTTGATTGTTATCTCAATATATTGATTAGATTAAAATCAAATGTAAAAAAAACGAGCTTCACCTGTTTATTTTAAATCTCATTGTTACTTACTTTTTAGTATTTGCATACATTTCATATATTCATTTATTTATGTCATTTAATTTATAAACCACGTTTAAGTTTACTATATAATGCTCAATATATTTAGTTTCCATGTTCATAGTATGCAATTAATCTCCTTGCAGTTTGCATTTATTGTAGTTGAATAAAATGTTTATCAAAATCAGAAATGCTTTTGGCCATACCTGTTTAACAAATTCACCAATATTTAATTGTTCCATGATGAGTTGTGTTAGGTTGTAGATAGTTTTAGTGTTTAGATGACATAAATGATCACTAATTTCCCTGTATGTAACATTGGTGTTATTTGACAAAGTTATAATGCGGCTGATGTTCTTGCACATTAGTTCTTTGACATTGTTGCTTCGGAAATTAATGAACTGAAAGAGAATGATAAAAACATGCACAATTACATGTGTAAACTAAGATCTTATGAAGAATCATCATCATCATCGTTTAACGTCCGCTTTCCATGCTAGCATGGGTTGGACGATTTGACTGAGGACTGGTGAAACCGGATGGCAACACCAGGCTCCAGTCTGATTTGGCAGAGTTTCTACAGCTGGATGCCCTTCCTAACGCCAACCACTCAGAGAGTGTAGTGGGTGCTTTTACGTGTCACCCGCACGAAAAGGGC
>NC_068981.1:94337929-94354772 GCF_001194135.2 Octopus bimaculoides
TGATGGGCCGGGGGCTTTCCCGGTCTTCATACTCTTAATTGCTTTATCTACCCTGGTACTATCAACTCGGATAGCTGGTCCCTCTATTGGGTCGACATACGGCAGGCTCTCTTTCTCCCATTCATTCTCTTTATTAAGCAATCTATCGTAGTGGCATCTCCAGACCTCTTTCTTTGCATCCTCATTTAATGCAAGCGTACCATCATCCATGCGAACACATTTCTCTCCTACAACATCACTATTCTCTCTCCTACACTGTCTTGCAACACGAAATACCTCGAGTCTTTGGTCCTCACGGCGCAGAACATTGGCAAATCTTTCCTTATATATATATATATACTTATTTTTTCAGCTTGTTTCAATCCAACATTTTTCTTCATTCAATCTTAACTTATTTAGAATTAAAAATGAAAGTAAAATTTGACCAATTTTTTTCAATGTCCAATGAAATTTAGTCACTTTTAAATTCTTACATCTTCTTCATTAAAAGAACAAAAGTAGTTTGAAAAAAATTAAAACACTTCAGTAATATAAAGTTATCAATATTTAAGGATTAAATACATTCTGAGATCAAATTCTGCTGAGGTTGATTTTGCCTTTCATCATTTCGGGGTTGATAAAATAAGTAGTTGTTGAGCACTGGAGCTGATATAATCAACTTATCCCTGCCCCTGAACCTGCTGGCCTTGTACCAATATCTAAGATTTAAATATTGGAGAATTTCTGAAGGGAAAAGCAAATAGCCAACAGCTGAAAATCATATCCAATAATGGTAGTCTAAAGAAGAACTAACCTGAGCCAGAGAAACTGTGGAATTAATCAGTGCATCTGAGATTTCATGTGGTAAGTTTAAGTTATTCATCAAATAGTTTCGTACAACATCCGGTGATTTCAAGAAGTTTCGGAATACAGCTACAAATATTAAGGATTATTTTTAATGTTATTGAAGAATTTCTTCAAAAGATAGAACATTTTGAAATTGAAATAATAGAATTCAGACAATGTAATCAAGAGGGAATATAATTTGAAATCCTTTCTTGCATTTATTGAGAAAATAATGTAAACAACAAGAGCTACTTTAAATTATTGTTTTATAATCCTCTAGTGCACTTGTTTTAGATATATTATTTGCCTTTTGAAAGCAAGTTGAAGGTGACTGCTTTTTAAGACAATTTTATTTCTATTACCATGAAGAAATTAAACAAGTCATTTATGAAGTAGTTTTTATTTGTCTACCTACTTGAGTCAAGAGAACTTATTAATGTTTAATCAGTAGAATTTAAAGATAAAGATTAACAAATATAAATACTTACCACTAAGTGCCATGATTCTGTCAACAGCTTCCAAACCAAGAATGCCTTTCATTGTAATCTCTATATCATCAATGAATTCTTGTGAAAAGGAAGTGTTTTGGACACGCTTGAAATCATCAAGGATATGAAGAATGCTTCAAATGAGAAAAATTTTAAAAAGAAAATGAAAATCACAATATTTATTATTAAATATAATGAAGGATGTAAACTTTTTCTTACACATGTATTTTGTTTGGAATTGATATTAGATTGTAATTTGTTAACATGAACTTTGTGAAGATCCCCCTCTCCTTACAATATTGTCTATTACATCATTTATTTTGGACAATCTCATGGTGTTTGATTAGAATGTTGATCTTTTATGCATTTCGTCCTCTCAGATCTTTATTTCAAAACTTGGTGTTGCATAAAACTGTTATAAGATAACATGACATTATCTGTTTAATCTTCAAACTTCTTTGCCTTTAAGATAATGTTCTAACATCTTGAGCAGTGATTCTCATCTATTTTTTGCCTAAGGACCCCTTTGATTCCTATTTTATTCAGGAAGTGGGGACTCTCATAGTCATTCAATGTCTTAAACCTCCAACTATACTTTTATGATTAAATGTTATTAGAAACTGTATAAAAAATGTTTAAACATGTTGTGTATTGTAGAAATATTAACAGTTTATTGCTCATGAATTTTAACAACAAAATCTTATATGGACCCCCAAGGGCTATATTGACCCTGGTTGAGAATCACTTATCTTGACTCTCAAATATACATCATAATTGTTGTCATTGTCATTGTTGTCATCGTTGTTATCTTCATCATCATCATCATTAATGTCCTGTTTTCTCTGCTGACATAAATCAGATAGAATTTGTTGAGGCAGATTTTATACAGCCAGCTGCCTTTCCTGTTTCTAACCCTCACCGTTTCAGATAAGATAATTTTCCCCATGAGCAGATATGATTTCATGGAAGATAAGAAATTCCAGACACCATTGATAATAATAACGAAATTATTGTGTATAGTGCTCAGGTGCACTACAACTCATCAAAGGTAATTGTACAGTACATAGAATTATGTACAAAAGTCAGGAAAGTGAACAGTGTATGAGTCATGATATACATGTGTACATGAGTATGGAGGGGGTGGATATCAGGTGTAGTGTTGGTGAATTTCAGGAAGCATGGAGGTTTTAAAGGATACAATGTTTCGGCAACTAACAACTGATGCAGTGAGTTTGTTCCATGTTTCAGCAACTCTGAGAGTGAAAAAATGTTTCTGAAATTCATGGGAGCTATGCTGTTTTCTGACTTTGTAGGCAAGCCCATGTGCGTGAAACACATGGAGCTCAAAAAGGTGTTCAAGGTGGTTGTTGGCATAATGCTTAATAATTTTGTGGGTGTTTACTAAGCCAGTTGCCAGACGTTGGAGCTCAATGAATATATGCTCAGGAAAGTAAAGCATTCAGAGTATGGTAGATGCCTAATGGAGGGTATTCACTTGGTTGCATGTCTCTGAATAATTTCCAGGAGGTCAATGTCCTGAACAAGATAGGAGTTTGACAGTGACATTTGTTTATGACAATCACATGATGTCAAGGCCAGGAAACAACAATACACACATGTACATACATACATACATACATACATACATACACACATACATATACACATACGTATACACATACATACACACATACATAGATACATACATACATACATACATACATACATACATACATACATACATACATACTGTATATATGCAATGGACTACTTTCAGTTACCATCCACCAAATCCACTCCTAACAGTCTAGTTGGTTCAGAGCTATAGTAGAAGTTACTTATCATGCAGTGGGACAGAATCTGAGATCATATAGTTGGGTGACAAGAAAAGTTTTTTTTTGTTAATAACACTAAATTGCATCACTTTATGCTACTTATTTACAGTTAAATAGACTGGAACATTATGATTTACATATTCTAAACTAGTGATAGATATGAATGTTGCCTTTTAACTAGGTTGCTAGTACCTCTTTATTTAGCTGGTTGTAACCTCAAATAATGCAATACTGAATTTATAGAGTGGATATTTATAAAAAGTATTAAAATACTCTAGGCATGGCTGTGTGGTAAGAAGCTTGGTTCCCAACCACATGGTTCTGGGTTCAGTGTCACTATGTGGCACCTTAGGCAAGTGTCTTCTACTTTAGTCTCAGGCTGACCAAAGCCTTGTGAGTGGATTTGGTGGACAGAAACAGAAAGAAGCCTGTTGTATGTGTGTGTGTGTCTGTGTCTCACACCACCACTTGATAACCAGTGCTGGTGTGTTTATCTTCCTGTAACCTAGCATTTCAGCAAAAGAAACCAATGGAATAAGTACAAGGCTTAAAATAATAAGCACTGGGGTTGTTTCATTTGGCTAAAAATTCTTCCAGATGGCATCCCATCATGGCCACAGTCTAATGACTGAAACAAGGAAAAGATAAACCATTAATACAAGCTGTATACCAGTGTTTGTTTCATAATTTTCTTCTGCCTACATTTTCAAATTAGGTGGACATCTTGGTTTCATTATGACTCCAAATGAGAACATGCGTATGTGTGTGTGCTTACTGGAAGCACCATCCTGTATGCATGAAGAGTAGTTGAGTGTAAGATGGATTTGTGCTATTTATTGGGTTGTCAGTTATCTAGAGAAAGGAAACTTAGACTTTGTGATCTGGCCATTAATAAATGTGGGGGCCTCATTTGAGATTTGAGACTTGTACAGATTGGAGAACATAGGATTTGTAGAACAGGCATAGGTAACCTTATTTGAGAAGTGGCCCTTCAATAGCAATACTTCATCACAGGTTGAATTACCTAAAAAAAGAAAAAGCAAATTGAGGCAATTTTTCTTGTTAGGTGTGCCATTCAGAAAGTCCTGTAGCCCATGGGCTGCAGTTTCCCCATGCCTGTTGTAGAATGTCATAATATTTCAATTTTATATTGTTAATGCCTTTGGGAATGTAATTGTATGGGCATGTTTCCTTTTTTTAAGCTATGTAATGTGTGTTCTCATGCTATTGAATGACACTGCTCATTTAAAAATATTCTTGTTGTCTTAGTTCCTTCAAGGTGTGCATATCTACTGAGATGAACTGAGTTTATATAAATGAAAAGTGAGAATGAAAGAAGTAAAGGTGTAAAATATGTCAGAATACTTACGATGAAACAATCTTTTGGGGAACTTGATCAATAACTAATTGTTGGATATTTGGAATCAATCTTGATAACTGATTGAAGTCAAAGGATGAAAGGAAGTCTTCCAGTGCTAGAAGTCTGTGGACATTTTCAAGAAGATCTGCCATTTCTTGAGAGACATTCATGAGCCATGGTAATTCAATACGGAATGTTTGGTTCAGAAGGGATAACTATAAAAAAGAGATTTATAAGATTTCTTATTCTGTTACAGACACCAATCAACCTAAGACAGCCCTAGTTCTATCATATAAAATTTTAAAGTTATCTAAATTAAAACCTTCCATCAAACACTTTATGTTTGTTTATGTTTCAAGCATCAACTTAATGATAATCAAATCATTTCATTGAATTCTTCATTATTTATAAAATTAATTGAATCACACATACTATGTTTCAACAGTAATATGGTAACAAAAGGGAATGTGATTGTAAACTGATATCAAAGTTAAGTATAGCACAACTCACCATTCTAAGGATTGGCCATATTTTGTCTTCCTTTGTCTCAGTTGGCCTAAATATTTGGATCTAGGGCCTACTTCTTATAATAGGTTGCATATTAATCCTGTTAAGTTCCTAATACACAAACAACAACAGCTACCACTATCATTGCCCATCCTGCCCCTAAGTATGGGATTCTTTATGAAATGAGATATTTACCAGTTAACATCTTTTTCTGTTATAAGAAATCCCATAAAGATAGCAATGAATTTAATATTGGTTTAAAATTTTGGCGCAAGGCGAGCAATTCTAGGGGAGGCTGTGAGTTGATTACATCAAACCCAATGCTCAACTGGTATTTATTTTATCAACCCCAAAAGGATGAAAGGCAAAATCAGCCTCAGAGGAATTTGAACTCAGAACATAAAGATGGATGAAATGCTGCTAAGCATTTTGCCTGACTTGCTAATGATTCAGCCAGCTTCTTGCCTTCTTTAGTATCAAGTAATATTGGTTTCAAATTTTGGCACAAGGCTAGCATTTGCAGGGAAAGGTAACCAGCTTGCCTGGTTACACTGATCCCACTGCTCAATTGGTACTTATTTTATCAACCTTGAAAAAATGAAAGACAAAGTTGACCTTGGTGGAATTTGAACTCAGAACATAAAAACGGATGAAATGCTGCTAAGCATTTTACTCAGTGCAGTGATGATTTTGCCAGTTTGCCACCTTAGCAATAAATTTAATTATTAACTCATGTTCAACTGAGTAATTGTGATCGTTGTAGTTAATAAATTATGTAATATTTAATAAATTATGTTAATAAATTAGTAGTTAGGGAATTAATAGAAAAAAGAAAATAAACTCACCTCTTTAGCAATTGTCACAAAATCTAAGTAAACACTAAGTCCAGATATTGTTGTTGTCAAATTCTTACATAGGATCTCAGTTACATTCTCCAAAGATACCTTACTGTCAGGCCAATCGATGTAGAAAGATAAATTGCGATGTGTACAAATCAAATCCTGCACGTCTTGTGGAGATTTCTGCATCAACTCAATCTGAAAACGATTTTTTGAGATGAATTAATTTCCAATAGAATACATATTCAATATACTACTACAACTACCCCTTCCGCCTCCTCAATAATAATGATAATGGAATCAAACTCCATGACATGAAGGAAAAGACAAAAAGAGAGTATCTGCAGCAAGTGAGAAAAATACTGGCTTCAAAGCTGAATGGCAGAACATAATTTTAGCAATAAACTCATGCGCAGTTGCAGCAGTTTAGTATGGTGCTGGAATCCTGAAGTGGACAGAGAAGGAGCTAAAGGAGATGGGCAGGAAGTCAAGAAAGCTCCTAATGATGCATGGAGCCCATCATCCATGTGCAGATACTGACTGCCTATACATGAAGAGAGCAAATGGAGGAAGGGGACTGATAAGTGTGGAAGACTGCATGCATATCAAACTTGAGAACTTAATGAGATACCTCACCCAAAGTAAAGAAACCTTGCTAATGACAGTTAGGAATGAGGGAGTATTGAGAGCAGAGAAAAAAAGGGAAAACAAAGGAAGAAGTACAAAAAGGACACGAAGAAGAATTATGCAAGAAGGGACTACATAATCAATTCCATGTAGCTGCAACAGAAGTTGCTAGAAAAATAGGTGGGATTGGCTGATGAAAGGAACCCTGGCAAAAGAGACCGAGAGCACTATGCTAGCAGCGCAAGACCAGGCTTTGGCCACAGGCTGGAGGATCAACCTTAGGAATGACTAAGTGTCTCTGCTGTGCCACATTGGCAATAGAGTGGATGAAACAATTGCCCATATCATGAATGAATGCCTTAGACTTGCCCAAAACCACTACAAAGTGTGGCAACAAGATTAGGTAGCGAAAGTGCTCCACTGAAAACTGTATGAAAAGTGGGGGCTAGAGAGAGGCAAGATGTGGTATGATCACAAACCACAGAGAGTGGTGGAGTCGGAGATTAGCAAAATTCTCTGGGATTTCCCAATCCAGACAGATCAGGTGCTAGAGCATGACAGACCAGATCTAGTGGTGGTGGACAAGGTGCACCACATATGCTATATAGTTGATGTTGCATGCCCCTTTGAACCACGAATAGTCAAGAAGGAAGGTGAAAAGATAGACAGATACAACCCTCTTAAGTATGAAATAGCCTGGCTATGGAAAATGAAGAAGGTGAAGATAGTGCCAATTATTGTTGGATCCTTGAGAACAGTATCAGAAGGCATTGAGAGGAATATAAAGGAAATTGGAATAGAGTGTCCAGTAGAACTGTTACAAAAGGTTTGCCTTCTTGACATGAACAGAATAATCAGGTAAGTAGCCGAAAAGAGTGAATAGCATGATACTGTAGGCTACAGGTAGTAAGCCTGCTATGCATGCAAGACTCCAGGAGCTCCAAGAAAACTTGCAATAAAGAGATAATGATAGTAATAATAATAATAATAATAATAATAATAATAATAATCCTTTCTACTATAAGCACAAGGCCTGAGATTTTGTGAGAGGGGGATAGTAAATTACATCGACCCCAGAAGAAGAAGAAGAAGAAAAAGAAGAAGAAGAAGAACAAGAAGAACAAGAATAATAATTAGAAGAACAACAACAACAGCAATAATAAAATTATAAGCCCTGAAACAGTTCCCCCCCCTTAAAGGGAATATTCACCCTCTCTCCTATCTCTCAGTAAACTCTCTTCCTCTGGAAGCAACTGTAGGTGGCAGCAGCAATAGTCCCCACTCAAAATCCCCACAAGATTTGTACAGGTTATTCTCTGTAATAAAATTTCAGAGGAAGATTTGTTTGGAAAACAATTTGATCTGATACTGTGTGTTGAAACTAAAGTGATTGCATCATGGACGAAACATTTATTATTTGCTGAACATTTATTATTCATTATTTGGTGTCAAAAGTTTCATTGCATAAGCCTTAGAGTAAGCTTGTCAATGGCCAGGTTGTAGTTCATGTGAAGAAAAATTTAACACCAAATAATAAATAATAAATGCTTAAATGAAGTTAATAGTCTTTGTTTTGAATAGCTGACATGTCTTCCATACTGGAACCAGTTATAATAAGAGTTTTGGAGTAATGTATGCATATACACACATATACACATACATTGATATGTGCAACCTATAATACTCAAACCTTTATTTTGGTATATTGCTTTCTCCACACTTTTGATTTAAACTGTTATAATTTTATATAAGTTACCTAATTTACAAACTATTATAAAAAGTGTGAAAGAACTTACCAGCTTCATATTAATTCTAGAATCAAAGAGGGTCTTGATAATATCAGGAGAAAGGGTTGTTTGGTTCATTAGATACATTTCAGCTTGTTTAGGGTCTATGAATAGTTGGGACAGCTTGACAATAACTGCATTAAAAAGAAAAAGAAATATTTCATATTAACAATAAGTGAATAAGGCAATTACTTTTTTGACACATCAGGTAGGCTTACACTCCAATTAATACATGGACATTCTTTTACTCCTGAGAAGCAATCATGAGCACAAAAGCCAAAAGCACCTATATATATATGTTGGTGTTATGTAAAGTACACAGCGCACTCTGTAAAGTGGTTGGCATTAGGAAGGGAATCCAACTGTAGAAACCAAGCCAAATCAGACTGGAACCTGTTGCAGCTCTTCTGCTCGCCAGCTCTGGGCAAATCGTCCAGCCCATGCTCGTTAGAGGATGTTGATGATGATACACGTGTGTGCATTCACACACACACACATACATACACACACACACAGCTTCTGTACAATTTCCTTCAACTAAATTCTTTCACTAGGCTTTGGTAGTGCTAAAGTACATGACACTTGTCCAGCATGCTGCATGATAGAACAGTAACCAAAATTGTGTGATTGTGAAGCAACTTTCTTAACCACACGGTCCTGCCAATGCTTTTTATATGCTATATAACTTAGCCAATTGTAACTGATATAGAATAACTTTATCACAAGCATAGCTTTACTTCCATTGGTAAATATAAAGTAAAAGGTAAAGACTGTATTTGGTCATGAATGGCCATAGGATTGCACCTAGAAAGTTTCCCTCTGAGGTACAAGTTCTGCCAGATTTGTTTATGGAAGACCAGTAGACACCCATGCATACCAGCCTCCCCACTCCATGCCACATATGTTATCCAAGGGAAAGGCAAAGATCTATATAATTTGGCATCTGTAATGTTGCAACACATTTCTACAGCTGAGTGAACTTGAGCAACATGAAATAAAGTGTCTTGCTCAAGAACACAACACACAGCCCAGTCTGGGAATCAAACTCATGATTGTGAGCCCAACACTCTAACCACTGAGCCACACGCCTCCAAGGGTAAATATACTGAATCAAATATTAATCAAAATCTCAGTAATTACATATATTGCGTTTTGGTTTTAATTATCTTATCTTAAATATGTCAATTGATTTCTTTTATGTTTTTTTATTCTTTTTATTTTTCATTTATTTTTATCAAATGCTTGCTCTATATTTGTTTTGTTATCAGGGACCCTGTTTAAGTTGGAAAATTTATTTTTTCATTTTATCTTACTTGTTTCAGTCATTAGACTGTGGCTTTGCTGGGGTACCACCTGGAAGAACTTTTAGTTGAATTAATTGACCCCAGTATTTTTTTTAAGCCTGGTACTTATTCTATTGATCTCTTTTGCCAAACTGTTAAGATACGGGGAGATAAACACACAAACTCTGGTCATCAAGCAGTGGTTCAGGACAAACACACACACACACACATACGATGGACTTCTTTTAGTTTCTGTCAACCAAATTCACACACAGGTTGGCCTGAGGCTATAGTAGAAGACACTTGCCCAAGGTACCATGCAGTAGGACTGAACCTGGAATCATATATTTGGGAAGCAAGCTTCTTACCACACAGCCATGGTTGTGCTTGTATATTGCTTTTTGGTTTTAATTATCTTATCTTAAATATGTCAATTGATTTCTTGCATCTTTTTTTCTATCCTTTTTATCTTTCATTTTTTTATCATTTGTTTCATTTGTTTTGTTATCAGGGAGCTGTTTCAGTTGGAAAATATATAGAAATCAGGTAAATTACTTCTTTGCTTGTTATCTGAGGGTCAACATAATCACATGTAGAAAACAATCAGTTGAAACTAGTACCACAGCAAAAATAAGATGATATGATTTAAACAATCAGAATTATCAGAACTCAACAATTTTTTCATGTTTAATTTATTAAGACAAAGGCTTGGGTCGAGCCAGCGAAGGAGTCTCTATATGTGTGCTTGACCTACGTTGTTGTTGTTGGCACTCCATCGCTTACGACGTTGAGGGTTCCAGTTGATCTGATCAACGGAACAGCCTGCTCGTGAAATTAACATGCAAGTGGCTGAGCACTCCACAGACACGCATACACTTAACGCAGTTTTTGGGGATATTCAGCGTGACATAGTGTGACAAGGCTGACCCTTTGAATTACAGGCACAACAGAAACAGGAAGAAAGAGTGAGAGAAAGTTGTGGTGAAAGAGTTTATTGAGCGAAAACACCTAAAGCTCCTCGTGGAGCTTTAGGTGTTTTCGCTCAATAAACACTCACAACGCCCGGTCTGAGAATCGAAACTGCGATCCTATGACCACAAGTCCGCTGCCCTAACCACTGGGCCATTGCACCTCCACTCTTGACCTACAATAAACAGCAATCAAATCTCTTTCAAATCACAACATAACATTTTAATAAAAAAAGAAAGGACATATTTAATGATGTCAATCTAGACAGAATTCCTGAAAACAAAAACAAAAAAATGTTTATTACAACCAGGAAGTCTTTGATCATGGATGTCCAATAAAAGCTGGCTTGGAGTTAAACAACAAAGTTGTACATGAAAGGATTTTAATTTATATTTCCATTGTTTACTTTGATGACTTCCATATATCTATATCCTTCTTTTTCTTTTATTCTTTCTAACTGTAACAACACCTGTTATTTCTCTGTTTTTCATTCTTTTCTATTCTGTCTCTCTGTAGCAGCACCTGTCATTTCTTGTTTTCTCCCTGCCACCTGATTGTTATTTTCCTTCCTGTTGCTGTGTATGTGCTATTGTTACCCTTTTCCTCTCCAGTTTCTCACTCCTTTCCTTCAACTCTTCTCTGGCACTCTTTTCCTTATTCCATTCATGCTTTCTCTTTCTTGGGCTCAGAACATATGCACATGCATCCAGACTCACACATTTGTATTGTATTGCAACATGAGTAGAGCATTAATCATGAGAGCCATGCTCATATTGCAAGACAATGCCGAAATAAACATACAAACAACACATACATAAAAAAATTAACATGTGGCTACTGTCATGAAAACATAATGGTAAAAAATTTGACCAGAACAAACAAATCATCATGTGACCTCTAATGGTAAAAAAACCCTTTATTGGGAAAGTCTATATGAATTCAACCAGCATTTAAGAAATGACAGATGCCAAGAAGGTATTTCCTTCTTGAAGTGAGACTGTGAAGGTCTGGAAATATTGACTATGAATTTAGGAACTTTATTGTTCCAAACTAACTGCGAAAAAACTAATAAGAAAATACAGAAAACTAAAAAAGATAAAACTTGAACACAGTTGTGTATTTTATGAAACACAAACACACACGCACACATATATGCATATGTGTGTGGGTGTATAACAGGCTTCTTCTAGTTTCCATCAAGATATTGGTCAACCCATGGCTACTGTAGAAAACACCAGCTAACAGTGTCCACACTGAGTGAGCAAACCCTAAACATGGTTCTCAAGCAAACTTCATAATCACACTGTCATGCCTGCACTTCGGTTAGATTTTCTAAATATTTTACCAGAGTTCAGTAATTTTAAAACTTATCAGCATAACATTCTTTGCCTGTTTTTGTGAACAATATCTCTGTTACATAAAACAATTTAGCTAATCTTATTTTAAAATACATATAGCTTTTCTTTCATAACTTCATGCAATTCATTTGATGGATGAGGTATTAACAAGGTTGACAGGGAAAAGACAAAACAAAACAAAACAACGTTATATCATGTTTGACAAGATTTTTTTACATCAGTGCTGAAATAATCCATGAAGACTGATTATATTCACATTAACCCCACCAAACAAAGCTGGGTCAATTTAAAAATGAATTAAATGAACAAATACTGAAGCAACATTACATCTTTAGTATTTAAATCAGCCATTTTCGGCCAAAATATTTTTTTCTACTCTAGGCACAAGGCCTGAAATTTTGGGGGAGGGGGCCAGTTGATTAGATCGACCCCAGTACGCTACTGGTAACTAATTTATCGACTCTGAAAGGATGAAAGGCAAAGTCGACCTCGGCAGAATTTGAACTCAGAATGTAAAGACAGACGAACTCAGAATGTAAAGACAGACGAACTCAGAATGTTAAGACAGACGAATTTCTGGCCAAAATATCACACCTGTTTTATGTTCAAACTGGCCGAATTTGGCCTCTCACACCTACTCTACAATGCCATTCTAAAGACAAACAATCACATCACCAAACAACTGAAACCATAAAATAATTTATGATTAAATGAGCATTACATTTGGCAGAGGAATCCGAATGCTAAAGGGTTAAATTTAAAACTCTTTCTTTTGAGTTAAAAGAGTTAGAGTTAGTTACAAGAATATAATGTAGACAAGTTTTATCTCCTAGCTGCAATAAATTGTAGAATATATTGGTAATTGTATAATATAACTGCTAATACCAATCCTAAAGTTAGTTTAACTCTAGTTTTCAGACTATTGAATGTAATGCTTATTTATTTGTAGCTTCAAGATTTTGATGATATGATTGATTAGGTTTTGAATGATATTGAAGGATAAGTGTGAGAGGTGACATCGATTTGGTTTGAAGATAAAGCATATAGAATATTTTGGCTGGATTTGGCTGGCTTAAATAATAAAGGTTTAATGTCTTTTGTGCTAATAATAATTACACACACAATGTGAGTAATTCTTTGAAGAAAGCTATGAAATTCAAGATAATGCATGAACTACACAACCCCTACCCTCACTAAAAAAACTTGTCATTTAAATGGCAGAAGCAAATACTTTTTAAATGAAATTTAAAAAAAAATACTAACCTGTTCTTTGTTCTAAAATAGAGTTCAAAATAACTGCTATAAACTCGGTCAGTTGTTTGTTGTTCACAATAGATTCAAACAAAGGATCTTGTACAAGATCCAACATTTCTGCTGTTATTGTCAGCATCCTGTAGAATATAAGAATAATTAAATTATATAATAGTAATGGAAATTAAGAAAAAACAATGTAAAGGTATATAACTTATATTTAACAAATGAGAAAGGCATGTAATCCTGAACAAATATTATTATATGCAGTACAAATCGGTAAATTTATGAGGAATAACACCTTTGTAGGTTAAGTTACTGGATTAATTCAAATCTTAATATTAAAGCCAATATCTTGTGCCACTGAGCAAGACACATAATCTACTGAAACAATAAAATATGTGATACAACTTGGAATTATGCAAAGTACTGTATATCAAGTCGCTTGTTAACTATGAAAATATATATATATATATATATATATATATATATATATATATATATATATATACTTTGTTTGTTTGTTTAAGATCTGTTCTTTCCATGTTTGCACAAGTGAGATAGTGAGATGAAGAGTTATTTGAGGAAGATTATCAAGCCAAAGATTTTTCCTGTTTTCAACCATCACTCGTTTTCTAATCAAGGAATTTTTATATCCCACAGGCCTTTGGAAGCACAAAGCAACTGGTTGTAATGCTCACCACTTCATTTCTTTTGTAATAAACTAAACATCAGTGCACATGCATGTACACACACACACATGCACATGCATACTACAGGCTTCATACAATTTTCATTTTTCAATTTCATACGAGAGGCATTAGTTAGCTTGAAGTAATAGTACAAGGCACTTGCCCAAGGTACCATGCAGTGGTGCTGAACCCAAGACCTTGTGGTTTAGAAGTGAACTTCTTTGTTATACAGCTATGTTATGTTGACACCATTTGAGAAAAATGTTTAAGAATTGAAAGATCTCAAAAATTTTGTAGGGAATCGAAATATTATAGTTTAAAAGAAGTGAATGGAAAGTTTATTTTACAAATAAAACTTACAAATCCATGTGGCTGATAAACTGCATGAATTTTGGGATTTTTCTGCGTAAACATTTGACTGCCTTGCTTGGTGAGTTCAGTGAGTGAATTTGTTTATAGAATTGTTCAGGAAAACTGCTGGCTAATTTGGAAAGGTGGTTGCAGTCAGTAGTTTCATTTCCATTTTTAAGCATCATAGATCTCACCTAGAAAAAAAAATTGAAAAATAGATGAATGGTGTAAGATTCAGAATCATTGTTATGATGTTTTCTTTTGGCCAGATATGACAATGGCAATAATGATAGATATAACAGAAGAATCATTATTGATGAGTGGATAAAATGGTTGACTTTTCATTTATTGACTGAGCCTTAAAAAGCAAAAGCAAAAACAAAAAAAAAAAAACAATTACTGATTAGGTAAAATATTGATTTCAAATTTTGACACAAGGCTAGCAATTTCAGGGAAGGGAGTAAGTCAATTACATCAACCCCAGTGCTCAACTGGTACTTATTTTATTGACCTTGAAAGGATGAAAGGCAAAGTCAGTCTTAGTGAAATTTAAATGCAGAATGTAAAGATGGACGAAATGCTGCTAAGCATTTTGCTCAGTGTGCTAGCACCATTTTAGAATAGAGATAAAATTTTCTTTGTTTTTTGTGCATCTAGGGCTGAAGAGGTCATGAATGGTGATGAAAGGACTTTGGTAAAAACAACTGATTGTCTGATTAATTGAATGATTAATCAAACAATCAATTAGTTAGTTGGTTAAACAGTTAAATAATTAATCAATAATAACAAAGTGAAATTGAACCAGTGCATGTGTTTATAACTGGTGTAATGATCCTCTTGAGATACAACAAAATGTGGGTATGCATGCATGTGTGTTATCAATTTGTCATGTCAATATGTCAGGTCAAACAGTTACTTACTTTATAAAACAATTTTAAGAAGCCAGATTTTTGGACTAAGTCAATTATATTGACAACAGCTTTATCAGATGAATCACATATGATGTTTTCTATTTCTGAAAGATAAAGAATCATATCTGAATATTCTATTAGCAATTATCATCATTAATAGAAAAAGATTATTTTTTTAAACAAATGTAAATGTAATAAATGCCTTCCCACTAAATAAGAATGTAATATGTCTAAAATGAAACAAAATGCATGTAGTCTACTAAAAAATGACTAAACAAGTTCATAATCATTAGGGTCCTCACAGGCAAGGCACATAGGTATAAAGTCTTCTGGCAAAGTAACATGGATGGAGTAGAGGGTGTAGGCATACTCCTTGCGGAGAAATGGGTGGATAAGGTCATAGAGGTTGTCAGGGTATGCGATTGAGTGCTTAACCTCAGGCTATTCCTGCAGAACAGCACAGCTACAATTATCTCTGCCAAGTGGGGTTTTCAAATAGTCAGAGGGACCATTTGTATGATACTCTTCTACAGGCTACTTCAAAGACAAGTAGCAATGACCTCATCTTTGTAGCTGGCAATTTTAATGGGCATATTGGGTGCAAATCCAGTATCTCCACTGGTGTACACGAGGGCCATGGTATTGGTTCCCGGAATGATGAGGGAACAAGGCTACTGGAGTTTTGTGATGCATGTAACCTTTTAATCTGCAATACTAAGTTCAGGAATCCAGACAGTCACCTGATAACCTATCAATCAGGTGACTCTGCTAGCCAGATTGATTTCATCCTCACCAGACAGTGGGTTGCTCTTAAATACAAAGACCCTCCCAGGTGAGGAATGCACCCCACCAGCATAGACTAGTCATTAGTGACTTTCGACTTGAGACCAGAAGGATGCCAAGAAGCAGACCAATCCAGAAGAGAAGGATTTGGAAGCTAAAGAACCCTTCACATGGTCAGAGATTTAGGGACATCATCATCAAGAAATTTGATGAGAGGGAAGAGGAGTTACAGTCCTCAGACATAGAAGGTAGCATGAAATTCTTACAAGACAGCTCACTGAGTGCCAAAGACCAAGTCTGCAGATAGTGCAAAGTCTCTTCCAGACCTAGAGTAACATGATGGTGGAATAATACAGTAGACAAAGCCATCAGAGCAAAGAAACAGGCCTGGAAATCCTAGAAGGGTGGGAGTAGAGAGAACCATACCAGATAACCAAAAGGGAGGCTGGGTGACAGGTATACATAGCCAAGGGCAAAGCAGAAAAGAAGAAGTTTGCCAATGTTCGACCCCAGTCGAACTGTCCAACCCATGCCAGCATGGAAAATGGACGTTAAACAATGAGGATGATGATGATATACATAAATGTCAAATGACAAGAATGAGTGCTCAACCCTGCATGAAACCAATAGACTTAATACACAAATATGCATGTATGTATATATGTATGCTCGCCTATTCTTCTACTTCCTCCCTTTGTTTCTCCCTCTACCACTCTCTCTCTCTCTCTCTCTCTCTCTCCCTTACCCCTGCATGGTCACTAATCCTTTTCTTCCTTGGCTATCGCTGAGCAAACACGTGAACTTACTTCGTCCCCACTTTCAAGTTCGTGCCTCACAGCGTTCATATACACATAATTTTTCACGTCTGGCCGTATAGCCTTTTCCGTTTGTTTTCCTGTCTTGTTTTCTTTTCCGCTTGTTTTCCTGTCTTGTTTTTTGTCCGCCACTACATTCCTCCATGGCACAGGTTTAATTTG
>NC_068981.1:94359342-94361621 GCF_001194135.2 Octopus bimaculoides
GAGAGGAGACAGGATTAGCTGGTGCGACCACGTGAGCGTGTATTATATGTGGGAGAATATACAAAAAATAACAACAGACGAGGACAGGTGGTGTAAATAACAAAAGTATATATTAGTATGACGCTCGGGAATACGGAAAGTCTTTGACGTTTCGAGCTACGCTCTTCAACAGAAAGAATACGGAGACAAGGAGAAAAACACGGAGAAAAAAAATTGAATAGTGTTCAGTCAACGGTCAATCATAATATATATATATATATATATATGAAACAGATGTTAAAGGATGATGATGATGATGATGATGATGATGATGATGATGATGATGATGATGATGATGATGACGATGACAGCAATGATATACTACCTCAGAAACAAAGATACCATAAATTTTGAAATATACTAACCTGAAAAGTTTTTGTTTTGATAGTTAAAGATCTCCAAAGTCACTTCTATCATAAGAATGTATGTTCTAATATTCTTTGAAATTGGTGAATCTGATGGCATTGATGTAATTTGATGACAGATATGGGAAATACTAGAAAAGCAAAACAACAAATTTGAACACATATGAATACTTGATATTGATACATCTCAGTTTTTTCTTTTTTAAATTTAAACTTTAACATACTCTGCATACTCTGAGTGATATCAATCTTAACTTGGCTGCAATTTTATTACTGTTATTAAACCTTTAGCATTTAAACTGGCCATATCCAGCCAAAATATTCTACTTGTTTTCTGTTAAAATCAGCCAGATCCAGCCTATCACACCTAACCTACGATGGCATTCTAAAAACTAAACAAATACACCTTCAATGTCTCAAAACTATAAAATTAATTCAAAACAACATGAATCAACACAATTACATTTGACAAAGAAATCTGAATGCTAAAGGAAGATGGCTGAATCAGAGAATACAGGACAAAATGCTTTGTAGAATTACATTGTTTTGTATTCAAAATAAAGTATTGGTAAAGTACTGATGTTGATGTAATTGATTATACCCCTTCCATCAAACTCTGTTTTTACTGTGCTGTCAAGAAACAAAGAAACTTAAAACTGATGAGATGCAACTAACAAATGTTAATATCAAAATATGGCACCAGTGAATTCAAAAACTCCAGAAACTTCACAAACTTCACAATGAAAACTCTGAGTAACACATATATATGTGTGTGTGGGTGCCTTTGTGTTTGTCCTGAACCACTGCTTGAAAACCAGTGTTGGCTTGTTTACACTGCCATAACTTAGAAGTAGGGTAAAAAGGGACCAATAGAATAAGTACTATGCTTAAAAAAAACTTGGCTGATTTTTCAACTAAACCCTTCAAGGTGGTACCCCAGTATGGCTACAGTCTAATGACTGGACCAAGAAAAAGATTAAAGATTATACCATTAAGTTTTTATCTGATGCATTACTTACTGGGTTTCATTGAGAATTGAACTCATAGCATCCCTCTTATTCAAGTTCCTCACAACATCCTGCATATAACCAATCTCTGGCTGGAATTGGAACTCATGTGGTATTTTAAACAACGTAGCAAACTGAAAGAAAAAAATGAAAAAATCACATCAATGTAGACAAACAATATTATCATTTTTAAGTATTATATAAAGGGATGCTGAAAAATTCCTGGATTAAGGGTATTTTCAATGGCCTGGCTGGAGGCCCAACATTCTGAGTTATTTCAAGGGGTTTAGAAAAACTGAAGGACTGCTGCAACAAGTGTGCACATCTGGGAGAGGAATATGTTGAATAAAATCATAATTAACTGATCCTCCTATATTTTCTTTTACTCAAAGCCAACAACTTTTCTGCACCCCTCATATACAACAACAACAACAACAACAACAACAATAACAACAACAATAATAATTATAATTGATGAAGAAAATGCAAGATAGATTTGGCACTAGTCTTTATTCAGTACGATGATTGTTTTGACTCATCCTGCAACTGTCCATTATGGGTAGGATTTTGTGCATCTAATTGTGTTGCATCAATCTGTGCTGTTTGTATCTCATCAGGTACATGCATAAAAAAGGAGATGTCCTGCTAGATATACTGAGATGTCCTAGGCATGTTGTCTGTACCTGCTGTATCAACTAATACAGCAGAATTCCTGAAGTAGACCCCAACCATGGATAACAGATAGCCCAAATTGTGAATATGCTTTATTCAACACACTAATTGACATATACCCATTAGTCCCAAACAATTACATACACACACACACACACACACATATATATACATATACATATATACATATATATAT
>NC_068981.1:94362174-94364988 GCF_001194135.2 Octopus bimaculoides
CAACATACTACTGGATGTGTACCTAATTATTTATAACCAAGTGCTTACTATTGCATGGCAATATCACAACTGGGTATTAGGTATGGGTGGGGGTAAATTAGAAATTTACCCAGGATTTATAAGGCAAATAAGAAAATGGAGAGGATATATAATCAACAAACATCAGCCAATAAACATCCAATTATATCTATTTATTAAATGATCAGAAACATGTGTGAGTGATACAAATTAACGAATGAAATAAGTCAATAACTGCATAAACAAATATATATACATATACATACTTACACACACACACATGCACGTGCACACACACACACACACACACACACACACACACACACATATATACACATATATATATAAAAACAAATGATTGTAGAATTAGCAATAAATGTGTATTTAGTAATAATTGCAATAGAAAAGAAATAGTTTACCTATGTGTAGTAAGTACTCAATTGAGTAATAAGGTATATGTGGGGGCCACCCAGAACCATATGAAACATAGGCTAAATTACCATATGTATACCTTCAGAAACAGGAATAGGGGGAACTCAACGGGATTAAGTAACTATATATGAGACCTCAAGGATAAGGGTATTAGCTATGACCTACACTGGAAAATCCTAGCCTCAGCACCTGCATATAATGTTAAGAATAAGAAATGCATGTTATGTGTAAGTGAAATTTTCTTCATGCTTAAGGCTAACTCTCTTAAAGAGAGAAATGTTTCTACCTTCATAAGACGAAACACACTTACTCTAAATACCATTAATATCATTAATATTAACTATTACTAGTGCTAGTACCCCTCTCAATAACAATAATAATATTTTTCCTAATATAAACACTAAATATTGATTACTATCTTTTCCTAATGTTATTCATTACGTTAGTTATTCTCCTAATATTTGTGCTTAACAGCACTCTGTGTGTATATATGTATATGTATGCATGTATATATATATATATATATATATATATATATATATATATATATATATATATATGAGTTTGTACATATGGATATGTGTGTGTGTGTGTGTGTATATGTATGTGTGTGTGTTTTTGTATAAATACGGATGCTACTTTCTGTTTAAAATTCAAACCAGGTAATCCAGATTAGCATGAGGAAATGAAACAATCACTGCATCTACATATCCAATCATTTTGTAAAGGGTGGTCTAAAAGTTATGCTACCATTTCATATATATGTACTGGTAAGCTCTTCAGCTTACCAGTTCCAGTCAAACCGTCTCACCCATGTCAGCATGGAAAGCAGATATTAAATGATGAAGATGATGATGACAATGTATATATTGGTTTCAAATTTTGGCACAAAGCTAGTAAAATTTTAGGGGAGGGGCTAAGTCAATTACATTGACCCCAGTGTTCAACTGCTACTTATTTTATCTACCCCTGAAAGGATGAAAGGCAAAGTTGACCTCAATGGAATTTGAACTCAGAATGTAAAGACATGAAATGCTGCTACACATTTTGCCTGGTATGCTAATGATTCTGCCAGTTGACTGTCTTTATATATGTATATATTAAAAGATAGGTAGTGTGACTTTTGAGTGACTCTATGCTATACATTGGCAAGCTATTATGGCCAGACAACAATGCTTTAACTCAAATATAGAACTATAGAAACAGCTTTAAAACTAACTTGTTTAAATAGTCCAGCAACAACTGAATCCATGTCGAAGTATCCAGTCTGGAGAAAGCTTTTCAAAATCAACTGAGTGGAGGATGACTGCACCAGAAATTGGTTTAAAGTTACTTTCCACATGTCTACAAAATAGAAAAAAAAGTAAGAATTAGTTTACATATTTTTATACATACATATTCATTTGTGAGAGTACAGGTCACCAGGACAATTGGTTACTGAGCAACTAGTATGTTATCGATCATGTGTATCCTGTCAGCAACATAGCATTGTGGCTATAATCAAACCAATGTTCAACAGTTATGTGCAAGTGTGGCTGTGTGGTATGAAGCTTGCTTCCCAACCACATAGTTTGGGGTTCAATCTCACAACATGACACCTTGGGCAGGTGTCTTCTACTATAGCCTTGAGCTGATCAAAGCCTTGTTAGTGGATTTGGTAGACAAAAACTGAAAGAAGCTTGTCATATATTCATATATATGTATGTATGTTTGTATGTATGTATGTGTGTGTATATATATATATATATATATATAAAATGTGACACTCCGTCAGTTACAACGACAAGGGTTCCAGTTGATCCAATCAATGGAACAGCCTGCTCATGAAATTAATGTATGAGTGGCTGACCACTCCACAGACATGTGTACCCTTAACATAGTTCTTGGGGAGGTTCAGTGTGGCACAAAATGTGACAAGGCTGACCCTTTGAAATACAGGTACAACAGAAACAGGAAGAAAGAGTGAGAGAAAGTTTTGGTGAAAGAGTACAGCAGGGTTCGCCACCCCCACTGCTAGATTCCCATGGAGATTTAGGTGTTTTAGCTCAATAAACACTCACAACACCCAGTCTGGGAACTGAACCACGATCCTATGACCGCAAGTCCGCTGCCCTAACCACCAGGCCATCGTCACCTTCACTGTTATTGCTACTAGAACATTAATAACTTGTATAAAATGAACTTCTACATAGAACCTTCCAATATATACAGAAATGACACGCACACACTCAACAAAACTTCCTTTCTAAAAAACACTTCCAGCTTTCTAGATACGGCTAATAGAGCTGATGCCACAAACAACGTATGAGGCGGAATGTTTGCTTATAAAAACTTGTATATGCACACATGAGAGTAAGGGGACAT
>NC_068981.1:94365649-94377027 GCF_001194135.2 Octopus bimaculoides
TTCTTTTTCTTTTCTTCCTTTCTTTTGTCACTTTTGCTATGAATTAAATTAATGAATTCAACGGGATACACCGTCTGCAAGTAGTTGGGTTCAGCATATTATCCTCCATTTTCTAATTGTTACACAAATTTTGGGTAAAACCTCCACTTTTACCCGCTCCCATTGATTGCGCCTAGTATAGCACTAGTGTAGCAATAATTGGGTACCCTCCCAGCAGTATACTGGATAGATACTATCCCTTAGTGGGTTGTACCCCCAACCCCTAACTCTCTCACGTTATATATATATATATATATGTATAAATATGAATATGTCTTTGTGTCTGTGACTGTCCCTCCCACCACTGTTTGACAACTAGTACTGGTGTGTTTATGTCCCTGTGATTTAGAGATTCAGCAAAAGAGACCAATAGAATAACTACCAGGCTTTTAAAAAATGAGTACTGGGGCCAACACATTTTACTAAAACATTTTCAAGGCAGTGCCAAAGCATAGCGACAGTCTAATGACTGAAACAAGTTAAAGATAAAAGATTGAGTTAAGTCCACAAATCTTTGTGTAGGTACTGCATGCTTGTATAATTCACTACTAGAAGCAATATTTGCATAATGAAACTAACAAAGAAATTGTTGATTTGCATTTGTGAGTTAAATTCTTCAAGCAAGAAAATGTAGCTCATTGGACTGTGGATATTATCTTTAACCCATAAACTGCGATAGGCCACCTCAGTGGCCAACACGACAGTGCGACAGGCCACCTCAGTGGCCAATGCGACAGTGTGACAGGCCACGTGCATGGCCACGGAAGTAGGGCATGATCTGACCTAATTTTGATGATGTATAATGTATGCACATGATACCCTTTCCCCCCAGAAACAGTGTAGCCAATCACAGAAGGTGTTAAGAAACACTGAGTATTTTTTTGCAAGTGATAAATCGATGTCGATCTTTACCCAAAATAGGCTCAGCAGTTCGTGTTACATACAGCAAAATCTCAGCAGTTTATGCGTTAAGAAGGTTTATTATTGCAAACACCTGCTTGAGAGAAAGCCATAACAAATCAGAGAAAGATATCAGAAAACAAATTTACCTGTTGTGTTTAATGCAGCAATATCAATTTTATCTGTTGTGATTGGTAGGATATCTGAGAACATCTTCATAAGCATGTAACCAAAACTGTTTAACGAAAATACATATATGTTAATATATAGTTATTATTCAATCAGCTTTAAATGAATAAAGATATTACAATGCATTTAAAATAGATGTTCTTTATCAGCATTTTGTCTGTAAATTATGAGTTTGTAAATCAATGATCCTCTAAACATAGTATTTGAGTAAATACATTTACATACATTTATTAAACACACATACACACACAGACAGACATATATGCACATACATGTACACACATATAGGGGAAGGGATATAAGTGTAATGTCTGTATGTGTATGTGCACGTGTGAGAGAGAAATGAGGAGACTGAGAGAGAGTGGGAGACTAAGAGAGAGAGAGCAAAAAGAGAATGACATTAAAAAATACGATATAGACAAGAGTGAGAGAGGAAAAGTTAAAAGCAAGGAGAAAGACTAGCTGGAATAGAAATGGTAAACTAAGGAAAAAAAAGAAAGAGAAAAAGAGAGAGAAAGAGAGAGAGAGAGAGAGAGAGAGAGAGAGAGAGAGAGAGAGAGAGAGAGAGAGAGAGAAAGAGAGAGTGAGCGAGCACGTTGCAAAGAAATGAGATAGAAGAAAAGGGATACAGATGTAAGATGTTTAAAAAACATTATATCATGGTGAAATAAAATTAGTTTTCTGATTGAATTGTGTAGTTGAAATCTTCAATAATAAGCAATGTATGAAAACAACATTTTGATAGAATATATGTTAAAATTGGAATTTTTTAAAGAATTTTTTAGACAGTGTAGACTTTAATAATTACTTTCTTTTAGTAAAAGTTACTTATAAGTAACTAATAAGCATCTTTTGATATTATAGTATAGGTATATGCTGGAAAGCCATGTTTGCTACTAGTGCTGTTACACTAAAACTACTTGAAAATCTCAGATGATCATGAACAACAGGAAGAACAAAGTATGATAAAAACCATGTTTGAACCTTATGAAATTCCTTGAACAGAACAAAGATGCCAGGACAGCTGCTGTATATAGACCTGTTTTATCAATGTCAATATATAAATAAAGATGCAAAATTGGTGATGATAATGATGATGAAAAGGAGGAAAATATACCTATTATTGCTGACTATATAACTGTTCATTATTTCAGGGACAGATATGTTAGATCGCAAACCTAACAAGTTTGGAATTATATCTTGCAAATTTTTTACTTGATTTAAAATAATTTTCCTCATAAAATCTTCACCACTTTGGTTATTGAAGAAGCTATTGATCTGTAAGGCAAAATGAGAACAAAATTATAAACCAATATCAAACAGTTTTTATTCTATTTCTATAAAGAAATCATTAGAACACTAAGATAATTTTGGTACACATTAAAAATAGAAAGAATGATGAATGAAAATCAGATGAATCAGAAGCTTTATGAAAAGATATACTGAATTAAATAAATTGTCTGGGAAATTTTACCTTTTTTTCCAAATATTGAGAGTCATACAATTTGACAAGGGCAGAGTAAAAGTCAAAATTGCTGCAAAATGTGGAATTGATAATACTCAGTATTTCACTTGGTATGTTATTATATTTTGATGCTTCTTTGGTTAAAAACTTGTTAAATGTTCCATTGTAACAATGTTCCTGAAGTTTTGAGTCCATCATGAGAATCTTTGACAGCTAAAAGATACACAAGGAAAGTATATAGTAATGTTGGAATGAATAAATAACTTTAGATAAATATTTTGATTTGAGTAAATTAATTCTTGCTGTGAGAAAATTTTGTTGTGTCTAGGACATTACGCCAATATTTGAGAAAATTGTTTTACATCCATTTTTCCATTGTTGGAGCAAATGTTTTTATAGCTGTTTGTCTTTCCCATCACTAACCACTCGGCTATAATATCAGTGAAACTGAAACAAGGTAAGTAGTGTGCTTTGACCAGAGGTACAATACAACAGTTGAAGACTTATGGTCAGTAGTCTGTTGCTAATATTTGATTTAAGTTAAATATCAACCACATCAACATTACCATTGAGAAAACATGCAAATATTACAAGTACAACCCACTTCCTTTCACTAGGTAATTAAAAAAGTTCCAAGTGATTGTCATGAAAATATTATAACCTAGTAGCTGATAGATAAATGGGCCATATTACATTGCCAACATTATACTGCATTCTAAATCCTTAATTCTTCATAGATAATTACAAGAAAATTTAAATATGCTCTAAGAGCTGTATAATTCAGTGTTTTAACCCCAGAGGTAATGCATAAATGATTTCATTAGTTTCTAGCTATTGGTTCAAATTCTTCTATAATCCTTCTTGAAGAAGATAGTAAGCACCTATTCTATCATATTTCCTTTTTTCTAGCTAAGATGGCTAATGGAGTATTCAAATAGAAAAAAAAGAAGAAGCAATGATCTGATCTTACTGTATTAGGAAAATGATAATAATTTATAACCAAAGAATGTTTAGTAATTTACAGTTATCAAAGATTATATTTCCCTAAAGATCATTTTTTGTTGATACCTAATGATAATAATATTTTTAATTCAGGTGAAGACCAAAGAATTACGCAAAATACTGATTTAAATTTTTGGCACAATGCCAGCAATTTCGGGGGATGGGGTAAGTTGATTACATTGACCCCAGTGCTCAACTAGTACTTATTTTACTGAGCCCGAAAGGATGAAAGGCAAAGTCAACTTAGACAGAATTTGAATTCAGAACATAAAAACAGGTGAAATGCTGATGAGCATTTTGCCTAACATGCTACCAATTTTGTCAGCTTGCCACCCTGGAATAACTCAAAATATCAGCAATACCATGCATGATGAAGAATTACATAATATGTTCGTAGGTCTGATGTTTTGTCTGTTAAAACACATTAACCACCTCACAACCACCAGAGGTACATTTTTCATAATTTGAGAAAATATTTTATTTTGTATCGTTGATATGGGTTCAAGGATATTTAAATAACTTGGGTATTAAATATTAAAGTTTGATTATGAAATGTAAAAATGCAAAAACAAAAAAAAAAATTACATTTCCTTGTAATTAACTCTTTAGCATTTAAATTGGCAACATCCAGCCAAAAATTTCTATTTGTTTTATATTCAAACTGGCCAAATCCAGTCCCTCTCATCTATCCTATAATGTCATACCCAAAGTAAACAGTCACATTATTGGGGTTTCAAAGTTGCAGGATAATGCATGATTAATTCAAAACAAAGCACTAAATTTGACAGAGTAACCTGAATGCTAAAGGTTAAACAGTATACAAGTGTGATTTTGGTAGAAGACTAAAGTTTTTAATTGTGAATTCCTTTTGTATTAAATATCTAGCATTAGTATTCAGAAGACAGTATGTTCTTTAAAATACATTAACTAAACTCCACAAATTAATAACTGTGATTTAACTGTGAATATGACTAGACTAATCAACTTGATGCTAACTATATTGTATTGAGTTAAAATCTAGAAACATTTACTGTCTGTTAAGTAGCCTCTAATTATGACTATATGAAAATTATTCATTTTTGTAAAATAACATGGCTTAAATTATTCATGAAAAAGATGAAGAAATACTCACTACATCTGTATTATTTAATAATAATGCCACTGTTGTATCACTGATGTTATATGCTTTAGACAAAAGCATTGTGAAGTTTCTCATGTCTGTGTATTGAAATTGGTCTGTAAAAAAACAAAAAGGAAAAAAAAAATTATGATGTTAGTAAGGTTATGCTTATGAAGCTAGAAAACTGACCAAATGTTGAAACTATGTATCAAAAACATACATACATACATGCATACATGCATACATGCATACATGCATACATGCATACATACATACAGGGTGTTTGAATTAAATTGATGATTATTTTGTCACCTTTATCTCCAGGAGCAGCTTGATATATTGGTGAACAGTCAACAGCATTGGAAAGCATAATGATTAAAGTTGTAGTTAAGAAAAAGTTAGCCAACATGGAGGGCTGGAAATCATCTGAATATTGGAATAATATATCATAATGATTTTACCAGGGGATCAAAACGCTAATATCATGAATGTTGCTCATTGCTCTGTGAACACTGTAAAAGCTGTAAGATGGGACACGGACATCAGGAAAACCAAGTTCCCCTAAACAGTGATGGTCTTTGGGTATGTCTCCAGTAAGGGTGATGGCATGCACCCCACCCACATCTTTGAACAGGGCTGCTGGAAACTATAGTTAAACCCAGACTGGAGAAGATTGCAGCAGGAAGGTCATATGTGTAGCAGCAAGATTCGACTCCTCGCCATACCTCCAGAAAGAGTCAGAAGTGGTTGTTGTAGAATTTTTGCAACTTCTCCAGACCTAATTTCTGGCCTCCTACTTCTCTTGAATTAGTAATCCTATGCATTACTATGTGTGGGCATGGTTGACAAAGACACCAACTGCTTTCCTACAACACCAAACCCAAACTAGTGGCTAAGATCAAGGAGAAATTTGACGATCTTCCCAGGAACACAGTGAGGAATGCATGTGCCAGGTTCTAGAGCCTTCTTGAGGCTGTAGTGGAGGCTGAGGGTGGCTACTTTGAACTAACTGTTATCTCGTAGCCATAACAGATATTTTTTTGATTTTCTAAAAATACTTCTATTTTTGGGCAGGATATTGTGTTTTTCTTTTTCCTTTTATGCAAACTGTCAAATTCAGCCCAAACACTCTCTATACACACAAAACACATACATACATACATACTTGAGTAATAGTTGATCTTATGTAAAAGTTGACCCCCTAATTTTGGCCAAAAAATTGGGAATTTTCCATAGACCCCATATAAAAGTCGACCCTAGTATTTCATGAACAGCAGGACAACATTTTTGGGTCAAGGTACCGTATTATCCTGTACATAGAAATAACACTGTTACAAAATTGTGTGGCTACCTTTCCATAGCTTGTCCTATAGGTAGAATACTTGGTGCTTATAATGGAATGCTTGGTGCTTATAGTAAAACACCATTTAATAGCAAGCACTACACATCTGTTGATGGATACTACATCATCATTACTAAAATGTATGCACAAGATATGCTGCAAGCCTGCATACATCTTCAAGCACAATCAACATATGCATCATACACTTGTTTAGATGGTGAGAAACATGTTTCACAGACAGCACTATTGGTGAGCACTGGCAAATGCCACTGTCTGGATTTATACAGTAGCATGACTTTGGTAATCCTAAAAACATTCAATTAATTGCTAGATCAGCGGTTCCCATGTAGCCTTTATATTTTCCTCATCTCCAAATACAATAAACACATGCGTCATATGTTCGTCTGCTTACATGGTGAGAAACATGTTTCACAGACAGCACTCTCAGCAAACAACAGCAAAAATCACTGCATGAATTTGTATGGAGGCATAACTTCAGTAAGCCTAAAAACATTTAGTTAATTGCTAGATCAGTGGTTCCCAAACTTTTTTTTACTGCGGAATCCTTCAACATTATTTTTAAAAATGTGGAACCCCTGATGACTTTCAGGAAACCCTGGAGTTTTGCAGAACACACTTTGGGAATCCTTGATCCAGATTATGGACATTTACTGGAAACTGCACACGAGAGTTATTTGGCCTTGTTTATGGGTTTTGTTATTTACCAGGACGTGTGTTTTGAATCAAAGAATTGGTAATATTACTGTAATTCAGTATGTCTTTGTTTTTATTCACTTAGAGATCAGTTAGGCTTCTGCTGCTGATATGGTACTTTGGATTCTAGCTTGAATTTCAGCCCCTCAAAAGTAGTATCCATGTAATAGTTGACCCCATAAATTTGACCATAAAAAATGGTCTAAAAAAGTCGACATTTACACACGTATAAACGGTGTATATATATATATATATATCTTCATATCTATGATTCTAGATCTCTCTCTCTTTTTCCCGCTTTCTCTTTATACATACATACATACATGCTATATATATATATATATATATATATATATATATATATATATATATATATATGCCATACATACAAACATTTGAATATCTGCAAGCATCTATATATCATATATTGTGCATTGTTATATGTATGTGCTGTTTTCATGAATATATGACTATATAGTTATGAAGTGAATGAATATATATATATATATATATAAAACATATGTAAGCAAATATGTAAGCATGCATGATTTCATGCACATGCATGTATGTATGAAGTATCCATCTATCTATCTATCTATTATATGTAAAATTTATTTTTTTATTTGTATTTCTATGAGGAAAAGGTTAAGGAAATGGTTAACACCAGTTGTTGATTTCATTAGATTATTTGATAAAGCTAACAATCTTCAAAATCTCTTTGAGTAATTCCCTTGCATTTTAGGTAGTTAAACTTTAGAAAGTAAAAAAAACGATTATAAAGACATTGAAAGAAGTGGAATAAAAAGTAGGATTACAGAAGCCTTACTTTGTACTTTAGCCATCATGTCCATGAGATGCTTTTGAAGAATACTGCTATTTCCATTTGAGCTGAAAAATAGTGTTCAGAAAAGAATGTACATCTGATATAGAGTAATTTTCAATTAATAAAAAGAACTTTCTATTTGTTTTTTGTTTTAGAATTTTTTGTGCCACAAACTGATGTCTTTGCAGCAACATGCTTAGAACAAGCAGTTTATTTCAGTAAAACAAGATGTTTACTATGGACTTTATAGATTAACATATCTGTCGGCATATAAAATAGACAGTCACATAAGACACACTGCTACTTTACAAATACATTTTGTGTGGGGGAAAAAAAATTTCAGTATATTTCACCACATGTACTGAAAGATTATAAGTGGTTTTGTAGAGGAAAATATATTATTCTGTATAAGTAAATAAAATACTGTGACAGTATACTGGAATAAAACATGAAACCATAAACTTATCTCATAAACTATGTTATACGAGAACTGCATTTAAACTTGGTTTTCTTTCAGGTTAACAATGTAGTTGTTTACATTTTGGTCAAGAGTTTTGTCACACAGGATGTAAAACTCACATTTCTAGCTATGATGTCTTGTGTTACTTTAATTGGCCAACATGCGAAATTCGTCAAGACAGATTTTCTACAACTGGGTGGTGATCCTGTTGCTAATCTTTACCAGCTTTCAAGCAAGGTCACATTTCCCACATGGTTAGATATATTTTTCGCAGAAGACTGGATACAAACAATGCTGCTCATATGAAGATGATGATGATGATGATGACACTCATTTACAACCGTCACACGATATCTAAACAATAGTTGACACACACACGCACGCACACACGCATGCATGCATGCACACACACACATTTATATATGATGGGCTCCTTTCAGTTTCCGCCTACCAAATCCACACACAAGGCTATAGTAGAAGACACCTGCCCAAATTGCCATGCATTGGGACTGAACTCAAAATCACATGTTGGCAAGCAACCTTCTTCACCACACTGTCATGGATGTACCAGTTTTTAATAGTTTAAATGCATAAATAAAAATGGAGGAATTTCTAAAACAATTAACTTACATTACAAATTTTCCATCCCTTGTTAAGTTACTGAATGCACTCAATACTGTCTGCCATATTTTGAATGCTGGAGGTGGGAGGCTAATAGACTTATTGGTATATTGCTGTTCCCACAACAAACCAATTACTTTCTTAATGTAGTTGTCAGCACCAGAGACACTTATGTTTTTCTCTTTCAACAACTCTCTCTGTAAATTAAAGAATAGCATTTTTATTACGTTGAAACATGTTTAAGAGTACTGTGTTTGACAAAATTCGTAGCAAAAATAAACTCACGTGAGACCTAGCTGTATGTGTTAAGAAATTGGAACACTTCCTTGAGGTATTTTCTCCTCAAACTTATTATTGATACTCATAATGAGTGACATTACATTTTCTCTTCATTCATTCATTCATTCATTAATTCATTCATGCTAACAATTCTGCCAGCTCGCTGTCATTATTTCTATATATACTGATTACTTGTAAGTCTTGTGTCAAGTGCGTAAACTGCACTTCATTGAGGAGATCTAATAAGACTGAAACATGCCTGTTCTTTCCCTGTTGGTTTGCAAGTCATTTTCCATTCCTATTTGTATCATTTTTATTTTTAAAAAAATCATTTAGGTGATATTATTGTCATTATCTTCTTTAGTAGGTATATTTAGATTTGAAACACTCTTAGTGGGGATTTTTGTCCTCTAATAGAACACATAATTTCAGTTAATTGAAGTATTTCAACTTACTATATTACATATGTGAGACTCTACCTTATGCATATCTATATAAGAACTAATTAAAAGATACCACAGATAATTAAATTCTTATATTTACATACAGGTATGAAGTAATCTAAAATTTTGTTGTGATGTATAATAACTGAACGAGTTACAATAGGTGTCAAGTTGAACTATTTGACACATGGAAATCAGTTGAAGTCTTACTGCTGCTACTGTATTGTGCCACTTTGTAATGTGCATAACTAGGCCTCTCTGATTCTTCTTGATTACTTTGTGGTTCTGCAGTTAGAAAGGGCTCTAGAAATAGAAAACTATTGCGTCTACAAAAACTATCAAACTCAAGCTATCATTGGAAGAAAAGGGCTAAAACTACAAAACAAATCAATCCCCACCAACCAAAAAAAGAAAGAAAAAAGGTCATACAACTGCTATTTAATAAATAGTTGAAATAACATTTAAGACAGAAAGAAAACACATATAAAGACTGAAGTATTAACAAGGACACTTTTAAAAGGTTTTTTTTTATGAAGAATAAAAACACAATACAAGAAAATATTTCTTTTAATCTAGTGCAAAGCCATTCTTGCTGTTTCATTGACTTCAGCTCTTAACTGACTATATTGATACATGAAATTAATAAACCATTTCCTCTACTTATTGCAGAAAATGTACTTTGAAAGGCTGTTTTCTGTAAAGAAATTTGCAAAACAGTTACATTATACTACTTGTACAAGAATACTTACTATTAATGGGTTCATGGCACCATCAAAATAATTTTTATAGAAAGTTTCAAATACTTTCAGCACACTTTTTTCTAGACTTCGTTCTTTCCAGACATCTCCTGAAAAATATTTAATTAACACATATATGTATGTGTGTATATATATATGTATATATTCTTTTACTTATTTCAGTCATTTGACTGCAGTCTTTAGTCGAACAAATCGACCTCAGAACTTATTCTTTGTAAGCATAGTACTTATTCTATCAGTCTCTTTTGCCAAACAGCTAAGTTCCAGGGACATAAATACACCAACATTGGTTGTCGAGCAATGGTGGAGAGACAAACAAAAACACACAAACATATACATACATATATATATATATATATATATATATATGTACAACGGTCTTCTTTCAGTTTCTGTCTGCCAAATCCACTCACAAGGCTTTGGTCAGCCCAAGGCTATAGTAGAAGACACCTGTCCAAAGTGCCACCCAAGACCATATGGTTGGGAAGCAGGCTTCTTACCACACAGCTAAGCCTAATATATATATTGTCAATGTATCATATACTCTTTTACTTGTTTCAGTCATTTGACTGTGGCCATGTTGGAGTACAACCTTTAGTCGAGCAAATCGACCCCGGGACTTCTTCTTTCGAAGCCTAGTACTTATTCTATTGGTCTCATTTGCCAAACCGCTAGGTTACAGGGATGTAAACTCACCAGCATCAGTTGTTAAGTAATGTTGGGGGGACAAACACAGACACACAAACGTATACACACACATACATATGTATATATACACTTATATACGATGGGCTTCTTTCAGTTTCTGCCTACCAAATTCACTCACAAGGCTTTGGTCGGCCTGAGACTATAGTAGAAGACACTTGCCCAAGATGCCACGCAGTGGGAATGAACCCGGAACCATGCGGTTGGTAAGAAAGCTACTTACCACACAGCCACTCCTGTGCCTATAATGTCATTTACCTGTTGTTTCTAGCATGTCGGGTTTTCTGGTGGTAGTCTGGTCTTTTTTAAGTCTACTATTTCAGTAGAATTCTACGCATGTAGGAAACATCAGACAAAAGTAAAAGATTGGGAGATTTGAGTTTTTGAAAGCTGGTAGGTGATGGGTGAGAAAGGTGGAAGAAGGGGCATTGAATGTTCCTTTAAGAAAAAATATGTATATATATTTCCCAGATTCGTAATCTCTGTATTTTTCTATGTAGATAAAAAAAAAAAAAAAA
>NC_068981.1:94377129-94379813 GCF_001194135.2 Octopus bimaculoides
TATGATACATTGTGAGCTATATATATATGCACATACATGCATGTATGTGCTTATAAGTATGTATATATGTGTGTGTGTATGTATATATATATATATATATATATATATATATATATATATATATGCACACATAATATACATATAATACATACATATGTATGTATGTATGAATATATATATACATACACTTGTATATATGTATATATACTAATTCACACATACACACACACTGAAAGAATGGGTAGGCGCTCAAATTTATTACATTCACTGAACTCCAATATGCTATCATAATGCAGTAAATCCACTAGGATACATATATAAACACATCTCTCCCTTTCTCTCTCTCTCTCTCTCTCTCTCTCTCTCTCTCTTTGACAGTCTTCCACACAGTTTTTATTAACCAATTCACTCACAAAGCATTGGTCAACCTGGGGCCAAAATAGAAGACACTTGTTCAAGGTACCATGCTGTGGAACTGAACCTGAAACCACATGGCTGCAAATCAAGTTTCTTAACCACACAAACCATGTCTGTACCTTTTAAAATTTTGTCCCCATAAAGAGAGTAAAGACTCCTTTGGTCGTAAATGACTATGAGATTGCCCCTAGAAAGTTCCCCTCCAAGGCACAAGTTCAGGCAAGGTTGTTTATGGAAGACCAGCAGTTATGCATGCATACCAGCCTCCTCTCTCTGCGCCACCGATGTTATCCAAGGGAAAGATAAAGGCAGATACAGCTTGGCACCAGTGACATCACAACTTATTTCTGCAGATGAGTAAACTGGAGTAACATTAAATAAAGTGTCTTGCTCAAGAACACAACCTGGTCTAGAAATAGAAATCATTACCTCATGATTGTGAGCCCAATGCTCTAACCATTGAGCCATTTATACAGTAAGGGAACTGGACATTGTAACATTCAAAATTTTTGCCAGGAACATTTACTGAGGAAGTTTTATGAAAGGTCTCTTATCTAGAAAGGGAAAAGAAACATTCTGCAAATTCTCTTACACTGAAATCTATCCCTTGCTGTTGCTGTAAATAAAATAGTTAAAGATGATAACTTGAGTAACTTACCAAGATAGTTAGTATACATTTCATTAATGCTTGTGGCATTCATTGTTAAAAGCATTGTGAAAACACTTTGCACTGGAGATTGGCTATGGTTCGTGAAACTTGGTATTGAGTCATATATCTGAGAAATAATTCTGTAAAAGAAGAGACCAATACATTAAAGAGAGTATAGAGAAACCTTCAACTATTCTTCCATTCTTATCATCTCTGAAGCTATTATCAGAAACACACATACACACATGGACACATACACTCTTGCATGCACACACACACACACACAGACACTCTTATTCTCAATCGCACACTTTCTAGCATTTTGTTTCTCCTTTTTTACTGTTTTTCATTTACTTATGACATGATAATTATGAAACTTTTAAAAAATATCATGTGTGTGTGTGTGTGTGTGTGTGTGTGTGTGTGTGTGTGTGTTTGTGTGTGGTACATAGTCCACCATCTTAACTACATGACCATTAAAGCCTGTACTTTGAATAAAAACATTGCTAATAATATTAGGAACAGAATATAAACAATATTGAAAAGATTTGATTTAGCACTATTCTAAGCTTTTTTTTTCCTACATGTAACTCAATGAAAACAAGAACCATTTACATACTTATATATGTTTTTATGCTCTTTTGTATTTTCATCGTACAAAAAACTTTGTAAAATCAGATTTTTCAATAACTTGTTCAAAGGCTCCCAAAAGTTGGTCTGGTTAGATTTGGTCAAAACAGATAATTTCTCCCATACTGACTTAACAAGATTGAGGAGATTGGTGGGGTCCATGGCTTTTGCAGATGATGCATCACGCTTTTAAATAAGAGAAAAAAATGAAAAAAAAATGAGTTATTTTGCTATTTAATTTTGATTGAAAACCAAACAACACAGTAAAATTGGAAAAAAAAAGTCTTTATATTTCTCAAAAATATTGTAGAATTACAACAGACGGAGTGATAATGTAATGATTTTGGCTGTTGGAGATTCATCCTTTTGTATCCCATCACCAGTACTAAAGTGTATCCATGATGAAAATTTTAATTTTCATTGGCTCAAAATATCTAACAAAATGGGTATCTTCAGCGGTACAACTTATTGCAATATGCAATGAATGCACTGCATAATTGCATAACTTTAAAGTATTTGGTTACCATTCAACATTCAACTGAAATCCGTTTTTTGAGTTTAACCTGGAGAGGCAATATACTAGGCCCAGAAGTTGATAATTCATTGGTGGATCTATCTAAAAGAGATTAACTTATTGGCTATGATTGTTGCACTACTCTGGGATGAATCAATACATATTTATTAATCAAGAATACTAAAAGGACTGAATTATGGTTACACATACATGTGCATGCATACACGCACATGCACACACACACACATGTGTATATATTATATAATATATATATTCTTTTTTCTATTACTTGTTTCAGTCATTTGAATGCAGCAATGCTGGAACAAATCAACCCTAGGACTTATTCTTTGTAAGTCTAGTACTTATTCTATCGGTCTCTTTTGCCAAACTGCTAATTTGCAGGGAGGTAAACACACCAACATTGGTTGTCAAATGATGGTGGGGGGACAAACACAGACACACAAATACATATAT
>NC_068981.1:94379992-94397996 GCF_001194135.2 Octopus bimaculoides
AAGTTGACCTTGGCGGAATTTGAACTCAGAACGTAACAGCAGACGAAATACCGCTAAGCATTTCGTCCGGCGTGCTAACGTTTCTGCCAGCTCACCGCCTTATCAAGTTTCTTATCACACAGTCACTTCTGCACATATATATTTATATATGCATGTGTGTGTGTGTGCGTGCACATATATATACATACATACACACACATATATGTATTACGTAAGATATATATATTTATGTAGCTATATTTATATATATATTTATGTGTGTGTGTGTGTATATGTGTGCATCTGTGTGTCTCATATGAAGAGCGAAAATTTGTGCAATATTAAGTTTATAGTGAACTACAACTAATGAGTTTACAGTATGGTTTTAATTCCCATTTAGAAATTTTTCACATCATTCATGTTGCATATAATCATCAAAAATTCTTTCTTCTATAAGAAAAATGTTGATGGTTTTGCAGTTAGGAAGGTACTGATGTACAGTAATGAATTTTACGTGGATTGAATCTATGACCAGGTTTTAATTTTCCGCTGAAGCTGATTCACTTATGTAACTGTGTCCTCAAGCAAACAAATATTTCAGTTTTCTATTTCCCTCATAATTCTCAACATATTTAAGAGATCAATGTAACAAAAGTTATTACCTTTTTTCGTACATTTGACAACTGGTTGAATTCCTGTTTTAGATTTAGAAAATTGATGGAACAAATATTCTGTAAGTAGGAATTGAGGTCAAAATTTGAATTTGGAACAGATGCCATTTTGATAGTTGCCATTGCTTGACAAATAGCTTTGGTTGGGTCTTGAGAGCCAGCTATGCTCATCAATGCTTTGGTAATCTAAAAAATCCAAATGTGAAGAAAACATTGATTATGGTGTTACTATAGGATAGAATCAAAAAAATCTTATTCTACAAAGATAAACATTGTTGATTAAAATGACAGTCTACCAACATAGAAATAAATGTGTATACTACAAGAGTTATGTTTTTCCCAATAAAGATATTTAAGTCAATGTTTCAGTTCATCTAGTTTCAAATGGTGTAAATCAGTAGACTACTACTGCTAGTAGTAAGTATCTTAAATATAGGTAATAGCTTGCATTAAAAAAATTTACATATTTATTCCTGCTGTAAAGTAATTTTAGATTAAAACTCAAGTCTTACAAAATAATATGTGGCTGGCAACTGAATTATAACCGATGTGAAATCACATCAGATCTTATGTAACCATATTTAAAATTAGTTTATATTAATGTGGCTAAATAATCAACATTCAGTGTCCCATGATGGTCTTGCAAAACCTTGCAAAAGATTTAATTGTTAATAGTCTAACCTATACAACTATAACTAAATGCATTCCATAAATTTGAGTTCTCTTAGTCATGAAACAATGTTTGTAATTTGGCTCTATTATGAAAACTGAGAGCGCATCAGTGCTCTAACATCACAAACTACTATTAACTTCATTACACTCACACAAAGAAATTGAGTGACATCTCACTTTCAAGCTGAAATTTGTTCAGAAAAACTATGATCTTTTTGTCTGACGATGATGATAATTTCTCAACAGGTATAAGGGTTCAAATTTGATATGGGAGTGTAATTAATTATATAAACCTTAGTACTTCCCTGGTACTTTATTTTATTAATCTTGTAACAATGAAATACAAATTTCACCTTGAAATTTGAACTCAGGGAGCATAATGCAAAAGATTTTATCCAACACTCTCATAATACCAGCAAGCTGCCACCTGAAGATATTAAAAGCGATCTGCTTACATTGTGTTTAAGATGAGAAAACATGTAAATTATGGAAACTTACTTGAGATTCGTTCAAGGCCATGTTATATACAACACTCGATAACATTTCTGGTGACTCCAACAATACTTGTACTGCTTTTTGCAATTCAGGTTTGTTAATCAACAGAGTAGAAATGTTCTGTCCAAAATCTGTAATATCAAGACAAAAATAAAAAAATAAAAAACCAGATGCAATTTTATGCAAATTTCTACTGTTTCACATAAATTTTCTCATGAAAAATGTGGGTTTTGTTGAAATAATTGTTTAAAGCTGGGTGGCCTCTCTGTTGTTAATCATTCAACAGCACACACACACATGTGCAAGCAGACATGTATGTACAGGTACACACACACACATGCACACAGAGAGTACAATGTACCAAAGATTTTAGTTTAAGGTGTTATGAGATAATAAGCAGATTTAAAATCAAATGCAAATATGACTATATTATGAGTGGTTAACATTGTGTGTATGTGTGTATGTGTGTGTGTGACCTGGGTATAACTTCAAGCTACATCCAGTGCTAGGGCTCTGGTACAGTTTTTCCAGGGCTTGAAGGGTGTGGAACCACCTTTTGACCATTTTTGTTTTCAGTAGTAGCACTTGTTGGGTTCCTAGGACTGCAGCATGACAGATTGTGAAGAGATAGTGGAAGAGGACCCAACTGAGCCAACGGTGCTTCTTACATTGATGCTGAGTGGAGGAATCCTGAACACCAAACTCTATCAGGAGAGTAACTACAATGCATCCAAAAGGGTGGCGTCAATGGTTGTATAATCAGCTGATGAAAGATTCACTATGACTTGATCTTATGATTTAAATTCATGATAATGGAATTGGATGGTGTCAGAGAGTCATGGGAATCCACAAAAGCAGCATAAAATGTTTGCCTACCTATTTATGTCAAAGCTAGATCTGGTGGACTCTGTGAAAGAAACCTTTATGGTTCAACAGAGGGTAAGCTGGCTACAGCAATGTATTGAGGAGTGCAGAAAGTAAGATGAGGCAAGCAAGACATCCTGACCATGCACTACATCTGTTTCCATCTCTGGTCGTCTTGACCTGGTTTTACCACTGGATTGAAGATGGTCACGAATGAGACAACTTTAAATAAAGTAACCATGCAATTCATTGGTGATCATTAAAGATGACCAGACAGTCATAATCTCTCTGAGGAGAACAAATGTGTGTGCGTGTGCGTGCGTGCGCGTGTGTGTGTCTGAGTATCTGCATATTGTTATTTACTTACTTGAAAGCTGAGGCAACATTTTGTCTAATGTCTCTAAATAAAATACAAGTTCAGATATCAACTGCTTCCATTCAGGCATTGTTTTTGCTTGTTTGATGAATGGACTCAGATAGGGCAGGACCATGTAAATTTCAGTTACACTGCTGTGAAGTTAATTGAAGCAAAAAGGTAAACACAATTAATGTAGTCATTTAAGTTTTTATAATTATTATTATCAACTATGAAAAGCAAATCAAAGAATCATTTAAGTCAACATGGTTTCAATTTTAAACTATGATGAATAATGTTTCTATATATAAAACTTAAACGGAGGCAGATTTATTCCTCAAACTACCAAATATCCAACACTCATCCTATTTTGCAAGACACCTTTTTTTTTATGAGGTGAGAATGGTAAGCAGTGATGTGTATAAATGCAATGTTATTACCAGTTTGAATATACCAGTGGCAAGTTCAAACTTGTAAACAAGCCATTCACTGTGTTTTGTCTTGGAGAAAATTTTCACTGTAGACAAATGGTGTAAATACACCTAAATCAGCTTGCAGCACCACCTATCCAGACTGTGAGATGCAGGCATTTTGGAGTAGTTATCTCCTCTTCAGTCACAGAAACTGGATGGTGGTGCCGCAAGCTGACAAGAGAGACAATCTCTTATGTTATTCCAGTTGTACATCGGCTGGTAGTGCTTCCGTGACTGAAGAGGAGATAACCACTCCAAAATGCTAGCATCTCACAGTCTGAATAGGTGGCACTGTGAACTGATTTTGTCTACAGTGAAAAATTTTCTCCATGATAAAACATAGTGAATGGCTTGTTTACAAGTTGGAATGTATCACTGGCACATTCAAACTGGTAATAAAATTGCAATTTTTTATTTTGTTCCATTATTTGGTTTTCTTTTAATGCATACATTTTTATTCTTTATCTCTCTTACTTTTGATTGATATACGTAGTCTATAAAAAAACCTACATTTTGTATTATATTGTAACATCTGACCATATGACAATCAACTTAAGCTAAAATCATAGAAATTTAAGAGTAATATACACTTTAAAACTAAAATATCTTAAGCAAAAAAATGTTTATAGAGACATTTAATGGAAGGCTAAATGAATAAGAAAGAGGGAGACGAGGATGAAGAATTACATATATAACCATTTATGCACCATACTTAAGGTATATACACCATTGATAGGCCAGTTACCTAGGTATTCATCCTGAGATAACATCTCTTATGAACGTGCTGTGTTAAAAACGAAATAAACAAAGGATGAAGATGAGAAATCACCCCAGCTAGTGAAAATGCCAGACAAATTTAAAATCCTGTGGATGTATAAGATTGGTATAAGAATGACCAAGATGGCAATCTATGATGGTATTTGATCTGTTGAGAGTGGATGATATAGGATGATAGCGATCCATAATGATGATGATGATGATGGTAGTGGCGGCGGCAATGGTGGTGGAATCATAAATATAATTACAAATTTAAAAAAAAAACACCTAACAAAAAGGAAATTTCTCATATATATATTTTCAAGCAAGATTGTGGTACACATTAGATAGTCTAACCAAATATCTCTTTGTCTGTATGAAATAGAACTTAACTCAGCAACTCCCAAAGGCTTTTGCCAAAGAATAGTGTAGTTGTGAAATATTTACATATGAAAGAATGCTGTTCATGAGGAAAACATATTGTATATTCGTCTTCTCTCAGTATAAAGTAAATGTGATATTATTAATCGTATTATTAATAGTATTTTGTAAGAAAAATGACATTACCCATTAGTAAACGACTGCAGTTGTTGTTTCCACATATTTAAAAGAGAGACGATTTTTGATGAGTTCAGCAAATTTTCATTGTTTCCAAAGAGCCAAGTCAAAGGTTTTGAACTTAATTCCATCATCACCATTTGCATTTTCATAGCCTCAGACATTAATAAAGACAGGTCTAACATTGAACCTTCAGATTTGTCAGTTATCTGAAAAAACATTTAATATATACTCATAAAATTTCAGTAATAATGTTCAATACCTTTATTTTTAATAATATGTAATGAAAAAGAGAGAACTGGTGGAAGAGTAAATACATTTAGTTGCAAGAATAGTCATCACTGCAGGTGAGTACACACACGCACACGCTAAAGATAAGCATCAGAGTAAAGATATGCTGTGGCTCTACTATTACAGAAAATGCTTATAATAGAAAGGGAATTGTGGTACAATATGGACAGATTTCTGAATACCAGCGAACATTTATGCAGATATAACAATTTAAAAGATAAGCATATTACAATGGATAATACTAAGTGGACTTTTCCATTTTCTCTCTCTCTTTTTTTTTTCTTGTGATGTAATCTTGGGACTGAAAATGTTTGCGGCTGAAGATAGCTTTAAACCGTCCTTTATATCAATTATATACTCATATAATGATACAATGACAGTTTGTGTTTAAAGCTTATATATATATATATATATATATATATAAAATAATAATCTTTTCTGTTATAGGGACAAGGTCTGAAATTTCAGATGAGTGGGAATAGCCAAATACATCGAATCTACTGCATAACTGGTACTTAATTTATTGACCCTGAAAGAATGAAAGACAAAGTTGACCTTGGTGGAATTTGAACTCTACGCAGTTTTCCTAGCATGATAACAATTTTGCCAGTTCGCCACCTTAATAGCTTCAAATTTTGCCACAAGGGCAGCAATTTTGGGGAGGGGATAAATCGATTACATCGACCCCAGTGTTCAACAGGTACTCATGTTATCAACCCCCAAAAGGATGAATGGTAAAGTTGACCTTGGCAGACTTTGAACCCAGAACATAGCGACTGGTGAAATACCATTAAGCATTTCGTCCAGCCTGCTAATGATTCTGCCAGCTCACCTTATATAATAATAATAATAATGATAATAATAATAATAATAATAATAATAATAATAATAATAATAATAATAATAATAATAATAATAATAATAATAATCATAATAATAATAATAATAATAATAATTGAGGAAAAGAAGAGAAATCAAATTAATATTATGTAGGTTTTGGTGAATGACTGCCATTTATTTCAAATTACATACAAAAGTTATGCAATTCTATGTAATAAATTAGTGTTCATTCACTTTGTCAAACATTACAATTTGATTCACAATCAGCATATGTTGAAAGAGTGTATTAGAGAATCTATTCAAACCCTTAGTTTTATTGTTGCTATCCTCTTTAAAAATATTTTAGGCTCCTAAATTCATAATATTTGGTATTAATAAACCATAATGAAATTAAAGCATTATTTATTGAGAATAATATTTATGTTGTACTTTCTACTCTCTAGTATTTAATAAGATTAATACTATCAGTATGTATGAATCAATATACTCACAGAAAGGTAGAATTCTTTAAACCCTTCTAAAGAAAGTAGGTCTTTTTGTAGAGTATCCATATCAACTTGCAAAATAACTTCCTGACAAAATTTCTTCTGCTGTTCAGAGATGCTTTGGCTCCAATCAACGGCAAACATTTTCCTAAATGCATCTGTATTTGTGAAGTTGCATATATTTGTCCAGCTGTCTTCTTCAATCAAATGGAAAATCTGTAAAGGAAAATAAAATATTAATAAACTTTTGACCAATTTGTTTTTAAAAAAACTCATTCTAATCTGGTGACATATGATTTTATTTCACATTTGTTTAAAAACATGTTTTGCAATTATAATTTTTGATTTAATCAACTTGTCTGTATATAACTGTAGTGGAGTTACATTTTCTGGGGTTATTTCTTACAAATTGTCTGATTCTGTCTGGAAAAATACTCTCAGTTTCTATTTCCCCAATTTTTTTTTGTATTCTTTTCTCATATGATAAGAACCAACCATTCTGTGTACACTATTATCATTGCAGTCAAAATCTCATTATCATAAGTATCCATTTTTTATGCATGCATATAATTGATGTATCCACAATGCAGTACTCTGTTCATCCAAGTCCCAATAAACTTCTTTGTAAGACCAAATAGACTCAGCTCTAACCCAGATACTTCTTTCTATGTTAACCTCAGATACTCCTTTCCTTTAACTTAGGAGATATTTTCCCCCAGTGTGCATGCCCACATTACATGTTTCAGCTGAATACATAAGTCAATGTAGTCACTCTTACAATTCAGTTACAGCTGCATTTAAGAGAACTTTTCCTTGGTTTCCTCACTAACATGTTGCAAGACATTTATTTACTCATCAAATGATCTGGAATTGATTACTAATAATTATTGCTTATCTGAGGGTAAATTAATTCCTTTATAGATTATGATAAGCAGATGCTTCAAACCATTAGGAGCTACCTCTAGGAATTTTACACATGGATAGAAAGACACGCAATGAGCAATAAAGAAGAGAGAGAGATTGCACATTGCCCAAGCAAATTAGATTGGATTTCAACAGTTTCCATAAATTCTTCTACAGCAACAAAATGCTATTCTATAACAAAAGTAAAATTTTTCAGCATCAACAAGTAAGAATTGCATGAAAATTATTATGATTTCCCAATATAAACTACAAAAAATAAACACTGAGAAAAAGATTATTTCAAAGAGAATTTACTTCCATCCTCTATTATTATAAGCATCTAAAGCAAGGGTGAAGAACACTTTTAATAGACAGAAGTGAGATGCAAATACCTGTGGGAGTGCTTCTCTCCCAAAAGAAAATAACGAATCATTCATTTTACAAATACAAAGGTATACAACTTACATTAAATTACTAGTTTTGTCTTAACGCTTAAGCCATCAGTGGATAGTTTTAAAACTGAATTCAGAGAAAATTTTTCTCTATGTGTGATGGGTTCCCCACCTCTGCTTAAATGATGATGTTCAACATAGTCTTAAAATATCAGATTTGCAGAAGAAATGAGATTGTGTGGTATACATGTTTTTCTGAGGAAAGGGAAAGTTTAAGGGAAGCACAAATTTTCTAACTGGAAAACGAAACCAGTCTTCAGACTCGGTTCACAAAAATATTACCTCTATACAGGATATAAAAACGATACATCGATTTCTAGCTTCCTAGCCTTAAATATGTAAAAAGTTGCAGTAACATAATAAAAATTATACACACATACCCTCACTGGATCTTTGAATATTTGCAAAGTTGTGTTAAGAATGATTGCAAAAGAATCTGGAGACATTCCTGATTGACCAATCAACTTTAGTACTTGATGAGATTGAGCTAAGCTTGTTTCATTAAAATTCCTGCTTTCTGGAAACACGATAAAATATAATCCTTTTAGTACAAGAATGTTTTATTATTCTTATTTTTGTAATTTTGAAAAATTTTAAATTTTCATCAAAATTATGATTGTTATAAATGAAGATTTAAAATTTAAAAATAGAAATATAGGTGCATATATATGGCTGTGTGGTAAGACGTTTGCTTCCTAACCACATGGTTCAGGGTTCAATCCCACTGCAGGGTACCTTGGGAAAGTCTTCTACCATAGCCCTGGGCCAACCAAAGCTTCATGAGTGGATTTGGTAGACAGAAACTGAAAAGAAGCTGATTGTATATATATATATATATATATATGTACACACATATATATTTATATATGTGCGTGTGTGTGTATGTATTCGTGTTTGTCTTCCGTCACAATTTGATAGCTGGTACTCATTTGTTTACATCACTGTAACTCGGCAATATGAGATAAAAGATCAATAGAGCAAGTACCAGGCTTAAAAGAAAAAAAGAAGAGATATTGGGGTCGATTTGTTTGACTAAACCCTTCATGGCGATACTCCTGCATGGTTGCAGTCATATGACTAAAACAAATAAAAAATAGCAATACATAATTTTACAAATTTTAAAACCTACTTAATTTAGCAAAGCAAACAAGATGATTGATATTGTTGCAATATTTTAGACTTATTGGCACAAAAGGAAATAAATATCTGCTGTTATGCTTTTCTCAAGAGAATTTCTGAGAGAAATGAGATGGTTGCAACTTGAAATAAAAGTGTGTGTGTGTGTGTGTGTGTGTGTGTGTGTGTGTGTGTGTGTGTGTGTGTGTGTGTGCACACGCGTATGCCTGTGTGTGTGTGTACATACGTGTTGTGCGTGTGTGAATGAGTGAGTGAGTGAGTGACTGTGGGTGTGTGTGTAAATGAGTGAGTGAGTGAGAGTGTGTGTGTGTGTGTGTGTGTATTTATTAAAACTGAAGCAGAGAGTTTATTTTGTGACTTGAGTTTCGCACCATGGTGATCTTCAGACAAAACATGAGTTTTTCCTGAAGATTGCAGTGATATGGAACTTGCATTACATGCCAAACTGTCTGCTTCAATTTCTAATAAAAAACAAACATATCCTCCACACCATGTACTGAGTACTCTCTCCTCAAGTGTTTGACATTAGGTAATATATGCATATATATGTGTGTGTGTGTACGTATATCATGATCGTCATCATTTAGCATCTACTTTCCACGCTGGCATAGGTTAGATGGTATGACTGGAACTGATAAATCAGAGAACTGTACCAAGTTCCAGTTGGATACTCTTCCTAACGCTAACCACTCCAAGAGTGTAATGGGTGCTTTTAATGTGTCACTGGCATGGGTGTTTATATGTGCCACTGGCACAGGTACTTTTTACATACCTCTGGCATGGGTGCCAATTATGTTACATCAGCATTGGCCACGATTACAATTTCACTTGGCTTGACAAGTATTCTCAGGCACAGCATATTGCCAAAGGTCCTGGCCATAAATATATATATATATATATATATTTATGTATGTTTGTATATGTATGTGTGTGTATATAAATATATGTAAATATTGATATACATATATGAATATAAATACTACACACACATGCATATAAAACAGGCATTTACTAACATTAATTCAAAAGTTGCTGACCCTCTTGAAAGCTATGATATTAGGCACTTAGATATGGTGTCCTACAGTGGAACTGAACCCAGTACCATATGACTGAGAAGCAAATTTCTTAACCACATAGTCATACCTACTATTTCAAATTTTAGTAAAGACAAATAATGTTGAAATAATAGAGAATGTTCCAGCATGGCCACAACTTTTAGGCTGAAACATAAAAACATAAAAGATTAATAGAATAATTCAATTAATTATCTTTACCTGATATATTTTTAAGATGTATGTTCATAAACCGAAGTAGGTACTGTACACTAACCAAATTTCTGCTTATCATGCGTAATTGCTTTCCTTGTGTGGTGTTTGGGGTTAATACAACATAGCTGTTTAATAATTTCATCAGTTGAAATATAGATGATAAACTGAAAGAGAAGTTAGACAATATACATGAGATTCAAAAAACCATCAAAGAATGCTCTGTCTACATCAAAACAACTCATTCAGTCCAGGTCTGCATGATGAGAGCTGACCTGGAGTTAGACAACAATAATAAAATGCATTTGGATAAACGTAAGCTTCAGAAACTTCCTTTAAATCAAAATCACATTTTTACCTTCTCTAGTTTTGTACACTAGCTAGTTCTTGAAATAGGAATTATGTTGATGGTAATTGTGCTATTGTTTTGTTGTTGTTATTGTTGGTGTTTAATTAATGTCAACTACATTTGAGTACAGAAGTGATCTTCATTCATAGTTTTATATTTCTATTTTTACTGGATAGGCTGTCATAAGATTTCTGAATTTAAACATCCCTGTTTTAAGGACAATAATGAGATAAGGTTGCTGCATTGTATGGGTTAAAAGGCCTACAAGTTAAATGTAGCTGGGTTTTCAGCATTTGTTGATACTGCCTATGTCTCTTTAAAGAACTCACCAATAAAAATAAATATCAAATTTGATTAAAATGTCTGACCTTTCCGATGTTATAGTTTTGCTTATAATTGAAATATTTATAAATTATATATAAAACAGAGAATTTTTGTTACCTAATCTTATCAGCATCTTCTTCAAGTTCCTTCCATTCTTTAGCAATGCGTTCAAATATTGATGGCAAGGTTGATAAACCAGACTCATTAAAACCTGTCTTGAATTTCTTAAAAACATCTTCAATGTTTGAAGTCCATTCTATGTAAAAAAGTATGGTCTTCTGGGCTGAACCCACATCCACTTTCAAATTAGGATCATCAAATTGTATACTCATCTGAAAGAAGAAGGGAGAAAGGATAGAGGGAGAAAAAAAACTTAAATTCAGGGGCTGCAGTCAGTAAAGAAATGGAAGAATGTACAAGAGAGAAACGAAATCCATGGGGGAAAAGATGGATTGAAGGTGACACAGATACTTAGAAGAGATCTTGGCAAACAAGATAAAAAGCTGGAATGTAGATAACTTATGAAACAACATAACAAATTTTATCTTAAGTAAGCAGCAAGCAGAGTCCAAGAAAAAAAATCAAAGTAAATAAAGCATTACAATGAGAGAGCAACTCAATTTAAGCATGAAATTTTAATCAAATCAGACACAGTTTTACTGTTACAGTCAAAGTGATACAATGGAAACTTTAATGATGAAATTCCAGGCATTAATTAATACACATAATAGAAATGTAGAACGTACATGTATGCGTGCATGTGTTCATGCAAGTATGTTTGTGTGTGTAAGTACATACATACATACATGCATACAAACATTCACATATACATACATACATACATACATAAGTACGTACATACATATGAAAGTGTCCAGTTAGCTGCTTCTGTGCCAAAGTTCTAATCTGGGCTAAACAACAATAATAATGACAGAATGAACCAAATCCTACCTTTGCTACTAAATTGGACCATCCAGGAATGGTTTTATTGAGTTCAGCCATCAAGGTTTTCATACTGACATTTTGGAAAATTTCAGAACAAGCAGCAGTTTGAAGGCTGGACAAATCTGCATCTGACATTTTGTGGGAGATATCAAACATGACCCTGAAAACAGTTTTATTTATGCAAATCTTTTCCCAGTTGTCTTCATCTAGTAAAGGTAACACCTGCAGAAGTAATAATAATAATGATAATAATAATAATAATAATAATAATAATAATAATAATAATAATAATAATAATAATAATAATAACGATGATGATGATGAAAATAATTATAATGGTTTCAAGTTTTGGCACAAGACCAGCAATTTCAGGGAGGGGATAAGTCAATTACATTGACCCCAGGGCAGAACTGGTACTTATTTTATCGACCCTGAAAAGATGAAAGGCAAAGTCGACCTTGGTGGCATTTGAACTCAGAATGTAAAGGTAGACGAAATACTGCTAAGCATTTTGCCTGGTGTGCTCATAATAATGCCAGCTTGGCACCTTAATAATAATAATAATAATAATAATAATAATAATAATAATAATAATAATAATAATAATAATATCGATGAGGCAGCAATATTCCCTTTGTGTAGATTATGTGAAAAGTTATTTGGGTCTGTTGGACATATAATTAGTGGGTACTCAAAACTGGCCCCAAAAAATGCCATGTCAAAGTGGCAGTGTGAATACACTGGGAGTTGTGCAGGAGTATGGGCTAGGTTGTTCTAACAAGTAGTTTGAGCACCAACCTTTGCCAGTAGCAGAAAATGATCAGGTGGAACTTACATGGGATAAATAAGCCAGTCTACACAGATAAGAAACTGCAATTTAACTGACCAAATATCACTCTCCTACAGAAGTTCAAAAGAATGGGCCTTCATTGGTTGGTGTTGCTATACCAGCAGATAAGAATACTGTGAATCCAGTGAATGAGGAAGTTGAGAAGTACCAAGACCTAACATTGGATGTGAAATGCATCCAGAAAGCCTAAAAGTGAGTGTGTTACCAATTGCGATCATTGCACTTGGAATCATCTCAAAGAAAGCAATATTCTGGCATGAAAAGCTGCAAATACCAAACTTTATAGGAAAACTATAGAAAATAGCAATACTTGGGACAAGATTGTCGAGAAAAATCTTGCATCTCTAAGCTGTTATGCATTTTGTTCTATGCACTAATGATTTTGTCAGTTTGCTAATAACAACTTTTATTTGTTTGCCACAAGAACCCATTCATTCTTGTCTTCTAGAAGGCTCAAGTGGGATCCACCTACAGATGCTTACATATCTGATACAGATTGAAATCTAAACAATGCCACTCAGGTGATTGACAAAGACTCACTCATTATTGCTGTATTTTATACTTATTAATAACATCGCTCTGTTTTCTCTCTCATTTAACACTACTATAACAGATTTTGTTCTCCTGAACTAAAAAGCCTCATACTCCACCCAAATCCTCCCAAAGCATCTGCTTATGTTTCACCACCACACGACCTGAACTTAACATTCAACCAATCTTACCTCTGCAGTTAGGCTCTCTGAAATACCACTTGCCCATATTTTTTTCTTCAGGCATTAAACTGAATATTAACCTAAATGGTCTCACAAATCTGAGAGCATTACAAAGATAAGTGCGTCTCTCCTTCAAACAAATTAATATAACAATCACAACATAATTCATTCATGATTTCCATTTCTACTTATTCCAATTTCACATTTTTATACCCTATTTTCTCTTAATGAAAGTCATAATGTAATAACTTCCATTTCCTTTTTCCTAACTTTCTGCCTGTTTTGAAAATGAAAGCATTCCCATGTAACATCCTTGATAGAATAGCAGTGTCATAGCAATCTATGACAAGAAGTGGTTACACTTTATTCCAACCTACAAAAAAAGAAAAAATCATCTTACCTTGAGTGGATTGGTTATTATGGATTTGAGAGTTGATGAAATTAACTCAATTACTGTATCAGAGTTATCAACCAGAGTCAAGAATACTGATAATTCTGGTGATGAGTTGAGATATTTCTTTAAATTGTATTGATCTGCCTCTGAAAGAAGAAATGAAATTGAGATTGAGGAGTTCTGTCTAGTTACACTTCAGTAAAGTCAAGCTTAAATGAAATTTATGAGTTAAATTTTAAAATCTTTTTAATTGTCAAATCTATCAGTGAAATTAAGTTTATAAGTCATGCCTGTAAGTTAACCGTGTGTGTCCAATTTATGAATCCTTTTAGTGTTTATAAATTGTAAAAGATAATTCAGAAACACAAATTTCTTTTCTAATTGTGACTTTTAATATAATTTGAAACAACAGTAACAACTGTTTTTAGGGTTTGTATCAAGAGTTTACTTGTCATAGAGCATCTAAACTCCTTGTTTACTACTGTCAACTTGACATTAACTCATATCACTCATGTTATTAACGTTCTTGATGCAACCATGTATGTCACATAGTCTTATTCCATTCCTCTGTAAATTTGTGGCCTGTGCATTAATGAAACATCAACAATATATTGAAGAGAAAATGAAGGTACTAGACTAAATATTTAGCATATTTTAGCTTGTTTATCTCAGTAAGAAAACAATTGAGGTGGGCTGAATTGGCAAAATGGTAAAAGCCTTTGAAGTGGGCTGAATTGGCAAAATGGTAAAATTGCCAGATGACTGACAGCATTTATTTTTATCTCTTCTTAATTCTAAGTTAATTATGTCAATTTTAACATTTTGCTTTCTTTTGTCATGTTATATTTAAGCACAAATATTCTATCAAATGTTCTTTAAATGTACCACAATACAGAGTTCTTTAATGTTCTTTAAATGTACCACCTTAAAATGTATCAAACAGCTATTCATACAAGAAGTCCATCATAAAGTAAAATATCAGTGTTTTGTCTAGTCAAAAGAAATTATATTATTGTATACAAAGTTTGACATGAAAAAGTAGGTAGCTGTGAAGTCTTACCTAATGCCCGTATATTCTGGGTGATGAAGTCAAGGAGATTGAACATAATATAATCCTTTACTCTCTCTCTTTGAACCATGTTTCTTAAATGTGATGGCAGTTTGGAAATATCGATTTGTTGGGAAAGGTTCAGGTACTTTATTCCAGCTCTAAAAGGAAGCAAATTCACATGTTTTTAGCACATTATGTGTGTATGTGTTTGTGTTTGTGTATTTATATTTGAGTATGCATGAGCATATATCTGTCTGTCTGTCTACCCATTTGGCTGTTTGTCTGTCTCTTTCTCTCTCTGACAGAAGTTTAGTGTAATTATTTATTAGTGTTGAAATTATTCTTTCTTGTCACCCAATGCTCTTATGATAATAATAATAATAATAATAATAATAATAATAATAATAATAATAATAATAATAATAATCCTTTCTACTAAAGGCACAAAGCCTGAAATTTTGGGGTGAGGGCTAGTCAATTATATTGATCCCAGTGCATAACTGGTACTTATTTCATCAACTCCAAAAAAGTAAAAGCAAAGTCAACCTCAGTGGAATAATAATAATAATCATGATGCAATTTTTCATCATTAAAAATAAGAGTTTCAGGCTCACTTGGTGCCATATTTAAGGGATAATGAAATTAAGCTCAAGTTGTTAGATGTTTCAACCAGAGAACTATAGGAAAAGTAAATTACAAACAATGCCTCACTTGAGAATCTAAAGCTTATGGAAAACATGGCCTTCAATAACCTTAACTTTATTCTGCAAGGTATTTAAAAATTAAAACTAGAGTGCTTAAAAGTTTACCATGAGGATTTTATAGCAAGAATAATTTTTAAAATTGTAAGATACAGAAATAAATTTATTTCTCAAACGCGTGATAATGTTATAAGTAGCGTGATCAGGATAAATTATCCATACATTGCAGAAAAATACATTACTGGCCAGCCATGAGACATCTCTGTGATTACATGTCAAGTGTTTTACCATTAAACTAAATTGCCCAGCAACGAATTCTTCTGCAATTTTAGAACTTATAAATTTAGCTTCATAAGACGCTAATGTTAAATTCAACTTTATGGTGAAAGTAAACAAACAAAGTTTGTTTTTAGAAGCATTGAGATGTATGGCCAGTAACGTATTTTTCTGTAATGTATGGATTATTTATCCTGATCACGCTATTTATAGCATTATCACGCGTTTGAGAAATAAATTTATTTCTGTATCTTACAATACATCTCAACACTTCTAAAAACAAACTTTGTTTACTTTCATCGTAAAGTTGAATTTTTTAAAAATTGTATTACAAAGTTTCCAATGTTATGTCCTGAGTGCATCTAATTACAGTAATCCCTTGCCATATTGCAGTTCACCTATCATGGTTCACCTATCATGGTTCACCTATCATGGTTCACCTATCATGGTTTATTATTTAAGCTTACTTCAATTCCTCCGTGGTGTTGTTTAGCGCTTATAAGAAAATAAATATATACAAATTACAGAAATAATAAAAAAATATACAGTATAGTACTGTTTCTACTTCGTGGATGTTCACCTATTGTGGGGATTGGGGGTTGGAATGTAACATCTGCAATAGTTGAGGGGTTACTGTAGTTGAAATGTGGTCCTTCAAATAATGAAAACCTTGGATTATTTTCTGTCTAAATCAAGATTATGTTTATTTATTGATGTTTATTTCTTTTTCAACATCATTTTCTTTATTTAGTCTTCGTCTCTCTTTCTCTCCCCTCTCTCTCCCTTGTTTCTGCTACCATTTAATTGTTCTCATTAAAAATAAGAAGTGATTATAAAAAGTTTTTCTTTGAGATACTTTGAACTATTTGTGAAACTTTTTACTATAGATCAAATTACTTGTATAAATATTGCTTTTCAGATATTGTTTGACATCTAAACAAAACGATGCTATATTTACGTACGTATGTATGCATGTATGTATGTATGTATGTATGTATGTGTGTATGTATGTATGTATATGTGTATGCATGTATGTATGCATGTATGCATGTATGTATGTATGTATGTATGTATGCCTGTATGTATGTATGTATGTATGTACGTATGTATGACTGGGAGAACAATGCCTGTCATCGCCACAGGTGGAGGAAGCAAGTTAAGGAGGGGATCAACACTTTTGAGAGAGCACGTATCCAGCATGAAGAACTTGAGCGAGCTGCGCAAAAGCGCACGGCTCATATAGTGAATGGGGAAAGCTTGGTCTGCAATGTTTGCAGTCGTGTATGCTTGTCAAGAGCAGGGCTCATTAGCCACCAATGGAGCTGCAAATGCAAAATATAAATTAGTCCTAGAGCGCACAATGTTCCTGAAGGTCGGCAATGGTCTTCCTCGGTCACGAGTGGACGGCCATCATCATGTATGTATGTATGTATGTATGTATGTATGTATGTATGTATGTATGTATGTACGTACGTATGTATATGTGTGTGTTTAAAAGTACAGACATGCAGACACACACACACACACACACATATGCATTTTATCAATAGAAATGCACATCACAGATGTTTCCTGCAAGCAACTGTGACATATTCTAGCAGAGATCTGTCTAAAAGATGGTATTTCTGCAAGAAAATATAACTAAGATTGTTATTTTTAAAAAATCCACTTATCCAGCTTGTTTCAGAGATGTCATACAGAGCAATAGATAAGACTTTCATACACAAATATTAGTATAGATTACATACTTGGTAAAATATTCGATTATGGACTTTTCATCAAATCTTTTAAATGCATCCTCAAAAACATCTTCACTGACACCCCATGTAAATTTCGGAGGATACTCAATCAGTTGTGCAAGTAATTTCTGAAACTGAATTTCAGATGCTGCACGTCCCAGGTAGTCTACTGGAATTGTAGAATTCTTTTCATAATTTTTCAAAAAGTTCATCTGAAAATTATTGAAACATAGTTTTAAAAAAGAGTATTTTACGAAAGCATATATCTGTCTGTCTGTCTACCTGTCTGTCTGTCTGTCTGCCTGTCTACCTGTCTGTCTGTCTACCTGTCTGTCTGTCTGTCTGTCTGTCTGCCTGCCTGCCTGTCTGCCTGTCTGCCTGCCTGTCTGTCTGTCTACCTGTCTGTCTGTCTGTCTGTCTGTCTATCTGCCTATCTATGTGTGTGTATTATATATATATATATATA
>NC_068981.1:94398190-94407955 GCF_001194135.2 Octopus bimaculoides
ATAAAAGAGATATTGGTATCCAGAAGACCCAAGGTGGCAGGTAAGGCTATGTAAGTGCTATGGAAGGACCGTAGTTAAACTCTTGGTTCAATAATAATACAAGTGTGGAATTTTCAGGACATTTAGGAAGTGGAAGTTAGTCTTACAGTTGTTTCTGTGATATTAGGGATATCCCGTCATCAGAGACGATGTGAGATGGTTAAATAGAGGGAAATAGTAGAGTTCAATGTAATGAGCTATTTTGGAAAAGGATGGAAATAAGAAGTATAAAGGGAAATAAGAGAATAAAAGTAAAAGTAAAAATATATGTAGGATGTTATAGTTGCAAGGAACTATGACATCTTACATATCCAAGGAAAGTGGTGTGTAGAAGTGGTAGAAATGTTTTTTGTCCATGGTCTGTCAATTCCGATAGGAGTTCATATTTTGTCACTACAAATGGAAAGTGTGGAGATGTAGATTCCAAGTGCTGTTCATTCAAATGAGTGGAGTCTTGTGGATTGAGTGAAATTTCGAGAATGTAGTGGTAGTATTACATAGAGAGGAGAGAAAAGATGTGTATGTTAACATGAGGAGAATGGTGAAAAGGCCAAGGTGAGGAAAGAAGAAAGAAAGAGGAATAGAAAATGAAAAAAAGGAGAGTTAGTTGGTGGTCAAGATATTATGAGGGGGGATGGGAGAGGAATAGGGGAATGGTAGAGGAATACATATAAATATATGGGATGGGAGAGGAGTAGGAGGGATGAGAGAGGAATAGGGGATGGGAGAGGAGGATGGAGTACAGATAAATATATATATTATTGAATATGGAGACTGGTACATCTTCAAATTTTTCTTTTAATCTAGCAGTTAATATATATGTACCAGTTGCCAAGAATGTGTTAAATATGCAAATTGGAATGTATATACAATTATGTTACACTGCAAAACCTAGAGGGTATTTAAACATGGATAGTTGATGGGTTAGATGAGGTGCTTGAAATATGTATTTACATGAATTACATATTTTTTTCCTATTTTTGATTTCCCTATTTTTAAAATGCTGTAACTTGCAGTGCTGGTTCTGAATTTTATAGAAAATCTATAGAGATAAACTTAAAAGTAAATATAGGTCCAGTATAAGAGTAGAAGCATACTGAAAAAAAAAAAAAAATATTGTTCTGAAGGGAAAGCATTGGAATAAAAATAAAGGATATTTATAACATACCAATTCCATAATATTGCTGAAACCAGGTAGTGTTTGATTTATTTGTAGTAAGAGCTTTTCTAAATCAACACTTGTTATCAGAGAACATAAATGTTTTATAGAAACTTTATCTTTAAATGATGGGAAGATATTTTGGAATATAGTTGTATTATAGCACATCTTCTTCCATAGTGTTTCATCTTGCATAAGTGGTAAGAGCTGATGAAAGATAAAGAAAAGTGATATGAAAAACATTTGTAATATATTGTGAAGTTAAGTTTTTTTTTATTAACTTGAGCATTAATCAATCATAATGCCCAAACTCTTTCTGATTCAAACTAAAATGTTTATATCATTTTATTAAATCATAAATCTTCAGTGTGTAGTCTATAGCTATTAGATTATCTAATGTTTACAGAAGATACATTGCATGTGTTCATGGTCTTTTTCTTGATTTGTACAATAGCAAGATTTCCTTAGATTAAAACAATCAACTAAATAGTTAAATAAAAAATGGGATAATGAAAATAAATGAAACTACTTTCAAAATTGCTCACAAATTTACATCAACATAAGACTTATACTAGTTGCAAATGACCTTTAATAGGACATGAATGGACATAACTATATCAACTATTCTAACAATTTGAAGTCAGAAATCTTAAAAAATGCTATTGCAGTACATTACTGAATAAAAAAAAGCACTGTAAAAAAAAAGAACGGAAAACAGTGTTTAATTCCTTATGTCTTGTCTCTAAAATATCTACTTACTCTTTCTGGACTGGCAAACAGCTCTAAAGTAGCAGTAATTAACTGTGGAGCCATATCTGGTTTAATTTCAAAAAAATTCTGTAATCCTGAAGACTTAATATATTCAAACATGTTGAAAGTATCTGATGCTAAAAGAAAAGAAAACAAATCATATAATGGTTCTGAAAGGACAGACATAATCTTTTAAGAACATTTTAGAACTTTGACAAGGATAAACAGTGAAGCACTTGTCAATTAATTAAAACATCTGGATAGTTTCAATGAAGTAGATTTATAAAACATGATGGAAAATAACGCTAATTAAATAAAAACTTTCAATCTAAATATCATAAATATGAGGAAAGTAACTGTATAGGAGTTCCATTGCTGGTTTCACTTTGTATGGTTTATGTATTAAGATATAATTAGTTCTTCTCCTTCAAGCTATTCAAGATGCAGCATCAACAATCTATGATACTGCAAAGCTTCATATTGTATTGTATATACATATGATGCTAATAATATGGCACAATGCTACTCTTGTTGAAGTCTAATTATCTGTATATTTTTAAATGGGTATTAGCATTATACAAATATATAATGCAATATAAAACTTCAAAGCAATACAAATGCCTTATCAAACCTTTGATGACTTTGATTACAATTTTAACTGAAGTCATAAAAATCATGCTCTGCCTGGATTTGAAATTCATCAGATCATTATTGAAAGTTTTAATGGAATGCCAATTACATCTAAAAACGTGGAATCAGCCATGAAGTTTGATAGTGCTCTAGAATTAAACAATTTGTCAATAAGAGTTTATGGTACTTATTTCCCCATGAATTCTTGTCATGTGTGACATGTGTATCTGTCTATACATATGTGAAACACAGCCTTATAAAACACTCTCAAATGATTAAAATGGAAATCGATTCAAAAGTATGCTACATTCTTAGACCTTGCTGTCTGTGTGGAGCAAAAGAACTACAGGTTCAAAAATAAAAATCATTAACACAAAAAAGGTGTTACACCAAATGAACATGTAAAGAAGGGATAGTGTTTTTTTTCTGTTGGCTGTTGATTGCAGTAAAGATGTTTAATTTTTCAGTCACACTACGAGTTGCATTTTGTACCTTGTATGTTGTAGGCTCTTGCTTGTGTTGCAATATTTAACTTGATGATAGAGTTATTGATACCACTGTCTTTCAGATATCAGATCAGTTTCAGTAACAATGTTGGGTTCTTCATTCTTTTGTTTCTGAATGTACAGAGGTATTGCATAAAGTGGGCCTTATATGTATTTATTGTGAGCCTGATATACATTTTGATGGTGTCTCTGCTGTTGCATACTTCAACCATAAGTTCTTTACACAGCCATCTATATTCGAAAGGTGATTGTGACCAGTCACTGCAACAAGTCTAACTGAGCTTGGTTTGACTTGTTAGTGAATATGTTGTTTTGTTGTGGTTCAATATTTGGGATTCTATGTTGCCAAGGCAGTTAAAGCTGACCTTGAAAGTGCACTTATCGAATATTTTATCATATGTATATAATCGAGGGAAGTTCTTTCTGTTGAGGGAAAAGTAGTATTCAGCAATATTGATATAGATAATTACCACTGGATGTTTCCTTTCCCTAATCAATCTTCTGAACCAAAAATAGTTAGCATAGACTTCTTTGTGTTTAGGAGAGTACAAGTTGTGAGGCTCAACTTATTAAATTACTGAAAATAATGCTCTAATAGTAATGAATTTAAAGAAATGAAAAAAATTTGTCATAGTATTGGTAAGCCTTCTCCTGATACCATGAAAACCACTAACAAGGGTTACAGACCTGGTTTATTACAAACAGGCTTGCTAAAGGTGCTATTTACTACCTTTCTTTAAAAGTTACTTACAACTAAAAACAAAAAAAGAAAGAAAAAATTCGTGCTTCTAAGTAGTCCATGATTTTTTCCTTATTTATGCTGACATGATATTTCTACCTACTTGTACATGTATGTGTGTTTATATATCTATAGTATATGAAGTTGTATTTCATTATGTTTGTAATAACTACTCTGCTTAGGTGCATATGTATGTAGACTAATTTTAGTGAGAGTGAAATTGGAAAAATAAAGTTCAAAAGTAAAAATGCCAACTCATATGTACATACATATACATTTTTATCATAAGAAAGAGTTTTAATTTGATGCCATGCATGCATTCCTTAAAAGATACATTTTTCCGTATGAATTACATTTTTTATTCTTATGTGAATAATCTAGTCTTTCTGGATGAATATAACATTCCAAATCACCATAAATCTTTCCATTGGATATTTGATTTTATGTTATTTTTGTTTGATTTATTATCACAAAAAGCTTTATATCTATTTTATATGATTTGATGAAGTTGTAGAAATGTTTTAATGTCATCAGTCATGGATGCTATACAACTAAGTAACTGTTTAGCTTTTTAAGTATGTATAGTTGATTTTGAAATTTTTATATATCTTCAAATGATATATTCTCATTGCATAGAGAGGCACAGTATATTTCCTAGGGCAGTGTAAGTGTAACAGTTCAGTCTTGTATCAAGTAGATCAATATTGAAAATATTAGCTTACAACTTCATGAATAATACTCTCTTTTCAGTTAACAAAGCAGAATATGATTAACCCATCATCATGAAATTTGTAAGATGCAATCAGAATAAGGTCTTATTAATTAGTTGGACAATTTTTCAGTAATCATCTTCTCTGAAACTTTGTCTCATTCTTCAGCACTGAATGTTTGGTTTATTAAGTCATCTTTTTGATAATCAATCTGCAACTATTTCTGTTTATTGTCACTTACAACACTGCACACTATGAATGACAGATTGAGATGTTAGAGATAAATTTTTCAATTATTATGACAAAGGTAAAGTAGTATATCAAAAAGAAAATTATCTGAGATATATACTGTTGCTATTAAAATTTAGAAATTATATGAAAAAATGTGTGCAAGGTACAGGTATTTGTTTCAGTTATCAAATATTGTGCCACATTCATTTGGAACAAAACAAATCTTATTGCATCTTTATATGATTTAAGGAAGAAAGGCGTAACATTCAAATTGACATATGATTGTTAACAGTTTTAATGAGGTGAAACAAGTAATTAAGTCCATAGAACTCATATATCACAATGAAAATTTGTATTAATCTTGACAGTAGATGTATGAAAATGGAGTTAAACATCCATTAGTTCCTGCATTGATAGAAAAATTGCTTGAAATAATTTTACCGTAACATATACATTGTAATTTGGTACAAAAGTGCTAGGATAAGGCTTTCTTTTCTAAATAAGTCATTCCTTTAGAAGCTAGTATTTCCATTACACATTATGTGTCTCTGACAAGGATCCAAGTGGCAGCATACATGTGAATTAATTTCCATTTTATTTGACACTATTTTATAAAGCAGTGTTTCATATATATTTATAGACAGAAACATGTGAGACAAAAATGTACATAAAGTATATGTTATAAAATAAGAAGAAAATAAATATGTTGTACAAAATACAGCAGTGTTCTCTGCAGCAGTTTGCAATAGAGCTATTCTATGTTTTGCTAAGTTGGGCCTTATTTGACTATTGTGCTTACAGCTAAACTACATCTGGAATAAGATAGTAGAATCCCATATCTTTGTCAAATTTTTTTGAGTTTATCTAATTGCTGGATGCTTAGAAGTTTTAAATAGACTGATGAACACAGAACACAGTTCAGAAATATTTACCTGTAATATGTTTCAGATTGGCATTTGCAAAGTCCCAAATCTTCTTCTGTGCATAGATTTGCATATTTTGAATTGGAAGTACTGTTGATTTACTCAAAGTAGCAAAGAACAGCATCACATAAGCATTTATCAACTGGGGACTGCAAAAGAGAGAATGCAATTAAGATTAAAGTAAATACCAGGTGAATGTAATATCATTAACAGATCGTAGATTAAGCAAGCAGTTACTGTCTTGAAAATTTAAAAGCTGATTTGGTAGACACTGCGGTGATAAATATGTTTGATATACACATTCTGATTGTTATTCTGAAAGATATACTGATTTGTTTGATGTTTCATGACTTATCTCAACTAAAATATAAGAGCAATGATGATAAGGCATCGGGGATGATATTAACTTTTGTATTTCTGACTATTACTTGCACAATAAACATGAATAAGACCAGTGAGTCAGTGAGAAAATCTATTTATTTAAGGTTCTATAATTTTTGTGACAGTGTAATTATAGAAAACATGCAAAGATTGAATGAAAAAACTGTTGCTAATATCAAAAAATGTTCACATACTTGGCAACTTTCTGCAGTAAATCTTTTTCTGTGATGTTGGTGAGCATTTCAGTAAATAAATCTATTGAGATGTTACTATTAACTCCCAATACAAATTTGGGAGGTTTCATGACCAATTCAGAAATCAAAACCTGTAATTCCATTTGAGAATTTGCATATGCTGTGTAGTCCACTGGTATCTGTTGGCCATATGAGTAATTTGCTAGCTGCATATACTGAAAAGATCAGATGAAATAAATAGATAAATAAATCATTGAAAACGACATTTGAATATATCTGTATGAGCATTGTATAACGGTATAAACAGATATCTATTATATACTGAGTACATTATTGATGAAATATTTAAAGTGTGGACGATAAAAAATCTAATTAGAAACAAATGAATGACAAGGAAAATTGATATCAATTAATGTCTAATGTACTACAAATTTGTTTCTGCTAGGTATGGAATACAACAGCATTTCTGTTTTATTCTTATCACAGATGTGAAACTGAAGCACATATCTTACAATACTTCCTGAAGTAGTAAAATAGGAATCATGTATAATTGTAGAATAATGCATTTTTCTGATGCAGGAAAACAAATTTATTAGAAATTATATCTAGAGAGCCAACCTTCCTCAAGAAAATCCTTAAATAAGTGGCCTATTCTGGATTTGTTGAGAAACATGTTTTGTGATGTAGTATATTGTCAGTGGAAATTGCTCATGTAGTGCATTCAACACCTTTCATTTTTGTAATTCTTTAATGCAGAAGTAGTAAGATCATTAAAAAAAGCAGCATATAAGGAGAGCAAAGCAGTAGAAATGTGGCAGATTTGGGAATTCTCCTCTCAACCATTAGTCTCCAGATTAAATTAGTATATGATTACAATAACTTAAATTACTGTCAGAAATTTCTGACATTGATATTTACTTCTTGAGTATGTATATACAATATAAATTTTACCATTACAAACACAACATAATTAAAAGCAAAAAAACATCTTGAAAATGATTTCTCTCATTTTATCAAGGACATTGTGAATAGATCTTCAAGAATACATTGTAATGAGTTATTGACTTTATGGTATTTAGAGTAGTTTCAGGTTCACATTCTCAGGAAGAAAATTAAAGGGACATAGATATATTATCTAACTTATATAAGAGCTATGCAGAAAGTAAACGAGATATTTTTAGAAATGAATTTCTTTGAACTTTATCTAATGAAAGAACACTAGTTCACTGAGTGAATTTAACCAGTGTAGGAATGGATGCATGTTGAAACAAAATATTTTGTTGTTAATAAAAGGGAATGTAACTGGTGTTTTATTAATAAAAAAGTTACTATATTTCTATAAGATAATACAGTAATATACTTGATTAATGATGAAATAGATGTGGTAGATAACAAAGCTAAAGAATATTTAAAATATTACCATTTCCATAAGACTGCTGAAGCCAGGAAGTGTTTTATTTACTTGTTGTAAGAGTTTTGCATAATCAGTTGCTGCTATCATTTGACATGCAGATTGTATATTCCTTGGATCATTGATGGATGGGAACAACTTTTGGAAAAGAGTTGCATTCTCACATATCTTTACCCATAAAGTTTCATCTTCAATAAATGGTAGAATCTGATGCAATAAAAAACAGAGGAATATGAAAGAATTTATAACATAGTGTAGACTTAAATTTTGTTTACTCCCTGTAAACGATAATAATGCTCAAGTTGTCTTCTGACAACATACTACTTGACAATCAACAGTGGTTTGTTTATCTTCCTGTAATTATGCAGTTCAACAAAAGAAACGAGTGGAATAACTGCCAGAATTAAAGAAAAAAAAACACTACTGAGGTTGATTTGTTTGCCAAAACACTTTGACACAGTGCTCCAACATGACCTCAGTCCATTCACTCATAATGTTATAACTGAAAAATAACAGTTAAAGAAAGAAAAGTTAATATGTATGTATCATTTGTGTGGAAAATATCTACTTACTCTTTCTGGATTGGTAAATATGTCTATAGCAGATGCAACCAATTTTGAAGCAACTTCAGGTGTAATTTCTACCAGTCCAAGCAATTTCCTTAATTCTGGAAACTGTATGTATTGATACATATTGAATGTATCTAATCCTGGAAGAAAAGAAGGAATAACATAAGAGTTCTGAAAGAAGAAACAACGTTTCAATAAGAGCAGATTTATAACAGCAGATGGTGATATCTGGTGAAATATTATTCAACTGAATAATACATCTGGATGGTTTTAATGAAGCAGGTATATCAGAGAATCAAATTTAATAAACACAGTCATTTTAAATATCTTAATTGAGTTGATTAGTGAGTGCACAAATATCACTCCTTTGGTCTTCATTTGTACGTTTCATGATCTGAGATATGAAAATATCTGTATTCCATATGCAATATTGTTAATCTGTTTGGCAAAAATGCTCTGTATTTGTGTTTATAGTTTTCACTTTTGTAAGCTATTCTGTAATTGGTGATAGATGGGGGTTATGCAATAACTTGCAGAATAAGTTGATGAGATGATTTGTTTATAGAGTTGAAATGTTTGTGTTGTATATTAGCTCATTCCATTAGTGAAATTGACATTACCTGTACAGGTGCATGGCGGGAAACATGTCAGACATCAAAGTGATTAAAGAGCAATGTGGAATGAAGTGTTTTGCTCAAGAACAACACTATATCACCAATCTGGGAATGAAAACCTTGACCTCCTGATAGTAAGAGCAGCACACTAACCACTAGGACAATACAATCTGTACAATAGAAGTAGTCAGACTGTCTGTGGAATTTTTGATTTTCTCAGACTGTTGCATGTTTAAAAGTTTCAAATAGATTAAAGAACAATGAATAATGCTCAAGAATACATACCTACAATACGTTTTAGATTGGGAATTAAAAATTCCAAAACCTTCTGTTCTATATAGACTTTCATATTTTGATCTGGAATTCCTGTTATATTCAATGTAGCCAAGAATTGCATTACATAACCATTGATTATCTGAGGACTGAAAAAGAGGAAATGCATTGAGAATTAAATTGATGAATATTCTAGAATTGAAGTATTTCATTTAAAAAATAAGCAATAAAGATGTATGAAGTTGTGAAAATCAGTTAGAATAAGTAAAGCTAAATTTCCTTGATATAGTGTTTCTGATTTGTATTGTAAACAACGTACAGGATGTATTAGAGAATATTTGTTCTGTTCTGAACTCAGTTTTAGAGTAATGGAATAAAACATTTTGTGGATGATATTATAAATGATACATATATGTATATACGCTGTCTGGGGGCATGGTGGTTATAGATGAGGGCTATATATGTGTGTGTGAATATATATCATCATCATCATCATCATCATCGTTTAACGTCCGCTTTCCATGCTAGCATGGGTTGGACGATTTGACTGAGGACTGGTGAAACCGGATGGCAACACCAGGCTCCAGTCTGATTTGGCAGAGTTTCTACAGCTGGATGCCCTTCCTAACGCCAACC